>NW_012026814.1:6661461-6726079 GCF_000956235.1 Wasmannia auropunctata
AGAATTAATATTAATTCTCTATCTATTTTTTAACAAGTACTAGTATTACTTGTAAATTTATGATTAATCCCCGAATAAATTAGTTAGAAAGAATTATTATAAAGACAATTTTTATCAAACTCTAACTTAATCAACGATTAATTGCCTTAAAAAATTTCTATCCATATATATAATATTACTTTAATTTTACTCATAAAATTAGAAAAATAATACTTTTAAAAATGTTAAGAATTCAAAAGAAATAAAGAGCACATACCGTACGTGTTTCTATTTCCAATTAATATTCCAATTAATTTTGAGATCAATAATAAATTAATATTTAGTAATAAATTTTTTAAAGGTGCACGATGCTACAGTCATTAAAACGAGAAGAAAGACGTTCAAGAGAAAGCTATAAAATGTATCTACGTCTAGATTTTGCCTATATAAAAGAAACAAATATACGAAGTGTAATTAAAATGGATACGTGTTTAACATGTATTTTTTAAATTTTACGATCTAATTTTCCGTGAATTATTAGAAACAGTACGTGTTGATGCTTTTTAAATTAATCAATTAGAATTTTTTTGAAATTTTAATAGCTAGCTCAGATCTGTTTCCTACTTAGTCATCCGAAATGCAAAATCTCTGCGTTTTGCATCTTAACAAGTGGAAGAAATTACGTACATTAAACATACACATATTAATCTTTAACTTTTGATTATAATGTTGCATACAGCTGGGGTACTCTTTATGCTAAAATAATAAAATATTTCACAATAAATAAAACTAATTACGATCGGAATACACATATATAACGTAAAAATGCTGATTTTGTTTTTGGTTGCAAGATCGACCATGAATCTTCTTATTTAACATTGCTAGACGATATTCCATTGATGTCATCGAAGTTATTTTGACAGTAAACTATAAAGCTATATTTGACGACTCTCGCGTGGACTTCCGTAGAATGTTGTCGATGCTGAACATCGTCATTTTGGCGATACGTCCTGGGGGGGAATCTGTACATTCGGTTTCGGTATTTTTCGCCACGGCGTTTTCTTCGTTCGTTTCAATAATTTTACGTTGTTCCTCTTGACGTTTCGAATTGGACAAGAGTTCGGTCGATACCTGCAATCAAAGCCGCGCTTCAGAGTAGTGTTAGCAGAAATTCTCCGTTTTTCTAGCGAAGTTACTTCCTAGCCCGAATATTTGAAATAAGACGCGATCGAAAGACTAGCTTCTGCAGACGCTGAGAGGATACACGGCGCGAGGCGCGAAGGGAGCTGACCATCGCGTCTCAAAGAGTCAGGAGATAAATTTGCGCAGGACCCTCTCTCACGAGAGTAGATAGAGGCTAAAGCTTCTCTGTACCGGTAATCCCGCGAGCTCATCCGGTCTCCCCTGAGCGAGCACCGGCCGCCTCCGTCTCGTTCTTCTGCGCCTGTAATTGCCGTGCTCGAACATCTCGCTGGCAGACGGGTCCAGGGTCCAGTAGCTTCCCTTCCCGGTTGTATGCAGGTCCTCGCCATCATCCGCGCTCGTCCGGTCCCGCGGCACCTTCACGAAGCAGTCGTTCAGGCTGAGGTTGTGCCGTATGCTGTTCTGCCAACCCTGCCGGTTCTCCCTGTAGTAGGGGAACCTGTCCATGATGAATTTGTAGATGCCGGCGAGGGTCAGCCGTCGCTTCGGCGACGAATTGATCGCCATCGCGATCAGGGCGATATACGAGTACGGCGGCTTCTCGTGATTCGGCGGCGCGGTCTTGTAGCCGGCGATCGCGGGTGGCGATCTCGCCAGGATCGGCCAGGACGCCAGCGACGACGCTTGGCAGAAGGTCGGCCAGGCCGCGACGTCGGCGCGCAGCATCTCCGGGACCAGGCTGGCGAGTCCGCACGCTGAACGTTTCACGGGGAACATCTTGTCAATCGGGAAGACGCACCAGTACTCCTGCAGGCATCGCGTACGCATGTCGTACGCTTGATCTTTCGCGTCCGCGAGGAGACCGCGAGGAACCTGAGGACAACCGTTCGATTGTTGCATCGGGAATGCTTCCTTGAACGTCCCGGAAAAAGACGCGGTCAGCGTCGTTCACGCAAGATTGCAGCGATCGTCGGAGTCTTCAGGAGGCTTTAAATAATCGCGTTATAAACTTCTGCGTTATCGCTTCTCTTAGTTTCTCGACGGCGGAACCGGTAGTTCCGCCGGGGATGTCCCGCTGCGGCGCACTCACTAAGCCGTGAAATTGAAGTTACATCACGTGTTCTCACCGTATCTTCCTTTCTCGCGATGAAAACTAAAAAGCACCGTGTTAAATTTCACCGTGTGGATTCCCGCGGGAGGAACGGTCGAGTCACAGATCGCACTGAATCGTAAATCGTCGTAAGGGAAAGAACGCGGGACGGGACACCCTGTCGACGATCGGGACGCGGACTCGCCGCGGGGATTCCGTCGCATCCAGCTGCCCTAACGTAGAGGAGAGATTTGTTTAATTTTGACACCAAGGGGGGAATCTAGAGGTTGGCTCAACCCCGCCCATCGGTGGTTTTCCAGTGAACTCCCGTTTACGCTCTCGTGGGGAGGAGATTACCTATCCGGGACCGCACTACGTGTTTTATTGCTGTTTACACATATGCTGTTTCAACACCCACGCCGGTAGTAACCGCGCCAATATATAAACAGTGTTGCGATAATTATATCGAGGCCGAACGGTTTCTCGGAACGGTCTCTTCCTTCTAGCCGGTCCTCCCTCACGATCGATGCGAAGGCGCGCACAGAGTTAAGGAAAAAAAAATAAAAAAAATAAAATAAAAGAGAGCAGAAGTCAGAAAACACCGACTGCTTCTAACTTTCTCGCAAGACCGATTTTTCGCTTCAAGTTTGATTAAACGTCAGTTTGTAACGTCTACACTTTTCTTTGCCTCGGATCTCCCCTTTTTATAGCAATCCATCTACAGCGATAAGTTAATATATATATGTACATCAGGCAAGAACGAATAACTAAATTAAGATAGTCAGATAATATAATAGATTGTACGATTTATTTAATTTAATTTACTATGGTTATGATAATGTGATCGATATCCATTTTCTAAATGAATGGATAAACATAATGATGATTAATTTCATCTCTTCCTTAAAAATTTTATACAGAAAATTGAATAAAATTATATAAATTACATTCATTTAAATATAAAATGAAAGCGCCAGGTTGTCTATTTTTTCACTTTATGCGTTGCTCGTCAAATCTTGTAATATTATTTTCTGGGCTGTTGGGTTGTCCTTCGGTACCTACACACATTAATTTTTTTTTTAAACAGATGTGTATGTCATTGAATACATTTAAAGTATAAAATATACACACATATAAGTATCACGAAATTATCGATCAATAAATATAATTTAAAATAATTTTGAAAATATGGAAGAAAAAGAAAATTAACAATATTCGTTAACAACATTTTGGACTGTCGAATATTTTGGTCACGCTACTTTTAACTATATCTCACATTTACGTAGCGCTGAAAGGAACTTTGTGAATTTCACGCGATAATTAATGACACCTAATCAGTCACCCGTACGCCGCTTTACAATCACGGACCGTTATAACTTCAAAAACACCTGCTACTGTGACGAAATCTTCTTTGCATAAGTTATGGAAGCGAACGAATCGTCGAATGTAAGAACGGCTTGCTGCATGCGATTTAGGATTCTCCTTGCAGCAAATTAATCCCGGGGCTATTGCTTGCGGCTTATAATAAATACGAAAGCTGAGGGGAGGGAGAGAGAAAGTGCGTTGTATGTGCGTACCATATGTCCGGCTCTGTTGACCCAATACATCCTGAAGTTATCTTTAGCCTTGATATAGCCCTCGACGATGTCGTCAACGAGGAGCGGACGCCTAGCTGAGTTTTTCCAGGTGTCAGCATTTTTCCATTTCAGTTTTTCGACCCAGAGAAGAGTGCCTGAAACATATATGATATATGATAAGGGCTTATATATACAGTGTGAGAACGATAAAAAAACGTATAATAGCTCATAGTGATATGAACTGGATGGTATTAATATAATTGGGAAGTTGGTGATTCCATAAAGAAGATATCAAAAACGTAGAATTTTTCAATATTCGGAGGTTTGTCACATCAATTAAAAAATGAAAATTAATAATGTCTTTTAAGTTTAAAACTTAAGTAATTTTTAACATAAATATTATTAAAATAAGAATAAAAGAATTTAGCCTACTTAAAAAATGTTTAAAATTGCCGAACAATTTCATTTCTAAAATATTATTAGCAAAAACGCTATGACGTTCTCATATGAATAGCAAATAAATATTGTAATAAATTTCTTTCAATTAATATTTATAATAATATATCGTGCTATTAAGATATTTATATTAAATATAAAAAATGGGAAGGTTCTCTCTCGGTAACAGCACATCTAGAAAAGTAAATGACAACTTACCCGGCGTATCGACAATTAAATCCATGTGTCCATTGTACACAAATACGTTCAAGTCGGTTTCATTAAGTAACCTTTCCACTAAAACAATTACATTTACATTTATTAATGACTAGATTATATTATAACGCAATTATATATATTATATAATACGCAATAATAATTCTTTGTATCACAAATAAATTCGGTTTAAAGCAAATATATATTATATATCAGAGTGCATCGTAGAATCTGTTAGTTTATCAATTTATGTATCTATACAAAATATAAATATTTTCTTAATTCATATATGAATTAATTCATATGCTCATGTCGAAAACTGCTTTAACAACTTCTTTTTTTTAATTCTGCGAGTTGTCAAGCTTTTACATTTGCTCTGTTTGGAAATAATGACAACTGTCTTCATAAATATACACCAATTTCTTTTCCTTTCGCTTTCGCTGCAACGCTGACGTTCTTTCGATACATTAATTGACCGATACCTATGTGAATAACGGGCTTCATAAAATCTTCATTTAAGTACTTGAAAACGGCATTGGATTGGCTGCCGTGAACGACTTGGATACCAAGCGCTTTCTTTACCGGTCCATTCATCAAAGCATCGAGTGAGAAAGAGTTCTCAGACTGATGTGAATCAAAATATGGATACCTGCAATGGGTAATACCTGTAAATAAAGAAAAAAATTATATAGTCGTACATAATAATTCTACTGTTCCGATAATAGAAATTTTATAATACGTTAAATGTCCTTTGTATTTTTGTGTTAATATTGAAAATGGAATCAAAATTTCTCGTTCAATGTAATCTTATAAAATAATGTAATGACATTCCTTTGTATACCTGTAAGTGAGACCATTGCATTCCATGTCAACGAATCATACGAATTCGGATTCATTTTTGAAAGAATATTGTAAAAGTCGACATTATAAGTTTCTTCCAAAACAA
This sequence comes from Wasmannia auropunctata, assembly GCF_000956235.1. Classification (NCBI taxonomy): domain Eukaryota; kingdom Metazoa; phylum Arthropoda; class Insecta; order Hymenoptera; family Formicidae; genus Wasmannia; species Wasmannia auropunctata. The sequence continues at coordinate 6,666,848 of NW_012026814.1, forward strand.
CCCCTTGCGTTCTGGCCCACTCTTGAGTCGCTCTAGTCCATTCTTCATAATAGACTGCATTTTTCGTTATTTGTGCCGCTTTGTCAATTCTTTGGAAACCTTCCGTGTCAATCATACCCTGCAAAACATGTGATAGTTTCCAAACAGTTTTATGAAAGTGCTTTGCGTGAAAAAAAAAGAGAAATTTCGGGCGATTAGCATCGATGCGATGAAGAAAAATGAAAGACAAAGGAGCTAGGAAATTGATTATATTGGCTCTCGAGATCTGAGATTTGATTAAATTGAGTGCCTCTTTCTCGATGATATCATTTATCGTGATTGCTTTTCTTATTCAATCCGTTGTAAAATAGATTTATTTCGTCGAGAAGTACTATGAACTTGATCAAGTGTTAAAATGACGATAAATAATCGAGTGCTTACCGTGCTGAGTAGAAATGGTGCCCACGTCAGTACAGAGTCGACAGGTGAGATCCAAGCGTCCCCGAGTGCGACTCCTTTTAAATTACTTTTAATAGTGCCAGCTTTCTGCGCCTGCAGAACATTCATACTATTCAGGTACGTGAATTTTATAGTTTTTTATAAAAAGCATATAAGTTATTTCATCATATTCGGTAAGTCATTACGATGCCATTATCGCTACTATTATTTAAACATTATAATTTAAACACTAATTTTCTAAATCATTAGATGACTATGTATAAATATTATGGCTTTACATGTTACAGAATGTTGCTCTTATCGTCATCATCTTAAATGTTTCTGACAATACGAAAATGCGTCGCGGAAAAAAACTTTATTTTAAAAGAACGAATCTTACGATTAATAAGAATTCCTTTTTGTCTTTTGAGACTTTAATGTTATCACCGTTTCTTTTGAGAAATAAATTCTTTTTAATTTAGAAAAATAGGCTTACGAGAATATTATATCAAACATATCAAAGTAGAGGCCGTATACAAGCCAACACGGATGATGGTGTGTAATAATTTTTTTTGTTTTTTTACAATAAATTGTGTGTGGTTGGATATTGTAAAAAAATTATTACACACTATAATCCGTGTTGGTTCGCATACGGCCTCTACTTTAATATGCTTGATAAATTCTTTTTGTTTATTATTATTTTTAATTAGCGTTTCTCTTACTAAGTCCCAGATTAACGCAAACTCCGCGCCCATCTTTCCGCCGTACGACTCGGTTGTGATATACGTCGGGACATCCTCGAATACCGGTAATTTCTTGTAAAATCCTCGCATACATTCTACAAGATCCGTTGCAATTTGCGTGTTCGTCGTCGCAAACGCCGTCGTGGTTGTAACGTAACTGTAGCCGGTACCAACAGGATTGTCGATGAAGAGAACATTATAGTCTTTGACCTAAGCATAAATTATATCCACAACCATCCATTAAAATATTAAATTATATAATAAATCTACATATTTATTGAAGTAAATCTATGTACCAATTTTTTTTAAATCATATTTTCTTACGATTTCTAAATTTTTGCTATATTCTTTGTGTGCAGAATTGCTTTCTCTCTTTCTTCAGTTACCTCACCAATAAACCAACTGTTTCAAGCATCTTAACAAATTGTCTCAATAATTCAGTATTTATTAATTATACACACTAGATATTATGTTCAATTCCGACAAAATCTACTTTACTTTTGTGTAATTTATTACCCAAGTATAATTCCTATATTGCAGATTCACATCGAGGGGTCCCAATTCCTCGAAATTTCCGAAACTCGTCGAAGATCCGCCTGGTCCACCTTGCAACCAGATGATTAACGGCTTATCATAAATTGCATTGGTGTCTGCCGTAGTATAGTAGAGCCACCAGAACATATACGCTTTGGGGCGTACTTGCACGTAATCCCATTCTTGTTCTCCAGGACCGAACCCCTTTCTTCCTTTTGTAAGAAAATTTTTAATTATTAATAAAAATAGATGGATATATGTATAACAATGAGATAGCATGACATTATTATTATAATAATTCTTAGATAAGCATAACGATAGAATAATTTTTTTTATTCTGTTTCTTTTATAATTCTTTAGAAAAAGATTAAAAAATTAAAGAGTAATAATATATATCGAGAAGTCGTTTCAAGAAAACGTAAATTTAAGAAAGTATTTTTTTTCTACAATTTAAATGGCGTACTATTTGGCAATTTATTAGATTAGAAATCACATTGCTCCTCTGTACCGAGCTTCAAGACGAAGAAGCGTCTCAGCTATTAACAATGATTCGAAAGTCGGCAACGCAAAGACGAGTAGCCGAACGGCGTGTGTTTGACAAGCGAAGGCCTAGGTAAATTTGCGAAGTTTTAAAAGAAATCGCAAAATAAACGTGCCCGTGTCACTGTGGTAAAAGCTATAGGAATGCAACGGTCGAGTATTCTGACGTTTATTATACTTGCATCAAAATTCGGCAAACTTGTGACGCAGGTAAAAACATGTTGTGCGTTTCTTAAAATTTAACAGCCAAATTCGTGCCACTTGTACGTACTAGTTGAAGAAAGAGACTACTTATATGAACAATGCGCATTATATAAATATTTTCTAAAAATATCTTATCGAGGAGATAACAGTGAGTTGGGGAAATACACGGCTCTTTAAAGATAATAATAATATAGATAATATTATTACTTTTTAATTTTTTTTAAATCTTTTTTTAAAGAATTTTATTGTTAGATAATTAGAACATTATATAGAATATATCTATAATGTTCTAATTATCTAACAATATATAAAATCAGAAAGATACTATTTAAAACTCTTATCAATGCAAGCCTGAACCAATATTGATATCAAGATCGATCGATTCTTTGTCTCTCAAGATCACTGAACTTTACATTGTTATATTTTTATTTGAGGAAACATAAGAGGAAATATATGTGTTTTATGATTTAACGGACAAACTACGATAGCATATTCTATAAATAAAAATGAAAAGAAAATGTTATATAAAAGTTAGAAATATTTTATAACAAAGTTACTAACAAATTTTAATATGGAACATAAAATAGGAATCAACGGATTTTCTATTGTGCAGAATATGAAAATGTACATTTCGTGTACGGAAAGGTTGAACGTATTTATCTCATGTGTATATTCACGTCATATTTATAATATTTAAACAATTCAGTATCATATATATTATAACTTTGTAATAAAGAATTTCTAGCCAAACTTCATATAACATATTTTTTTTTTTATTTTCACTTGTAAAATATTTCCCTTTGTCCGTTAAATCCTGAGACATTCTGAATATGAAAGAGTATTATAATTTATTAAAATAAGGCATTTTTAGGCATGTTTATAGAAGGAATCTTTTTTGTTATTTTCACATAAGAAATAGTTGAGCATTATTAAATTTTGATGATTTGTTTAAATTTTTATAAATCTAAACTGTGGGTATATGACAATCAATATGTGTGTTTCGTACGCTGGCATACTTCTAATAAATTCACTTTCGAAAATGACATTTTAACTGTTACGAAATCTGCAGTCATTGAAGTAACGTCCGCTTACTTTGCTATTAAATCTGCATATTTATATTGCTGCATTGTCGCGTAATGTTAATATAACCGTATGACAAAATTTATCGCACCAATGATTGTCTCATCTTACCGATACTGCCGGAAACAAAGCACAACACGGCGAAAGTGTAAGCAAGTAGATCCCGCATCTTCTCTCTTCGCAGTGAAACCTTTTAGAAATTAATTGCCGCGAGATTCGTAATATATACGATTTTATTGTCTTTTATCTATCGTGAAATCGATTAGATATACGTATACACGTGACAATCAGCAATCATACAATTTATATCGGTTGCATTCCATTGATTAATTACTCTGCATTCAACGTTTTGTTTCGTCCGATTCTATCACTTCAGTAATCTTAATCTTTGGATAAAGTCGTTCAGATTTGCGACAGATAATGGACGACAATCGATTTCTCTATTTACACGATCGAATACTATATGCGTATTCGCGAGCAAAAGAAACGCTTATTGTGGTACGTCCGAAGTTTTAATAAAATCAATTTACAAAACACTATTTATAGCCTTTAACGAGTGTGCTGACGACCGGAGCTCGAATTCGCGGCGGCCAAGTCAAAAGTGTCCAACGTATGACGCGCGAGAATATTCGATTCGCGTGATGCATTCGATTCGGCGACTTTAAATCTTACAGCAAATTGAAGTTTGCTGCAAATTACTTAAATTTTGAGTTTCTTTCGCGTCGCGGAAAGATCCGTGGATAGGATCGGATACGGAAGTGCGATTTGACGCCGCGGTTCACGTCGAAACTATAACTGTCGAACTGTGCGTAGCTGCGAGGGTACAGACCTTTTTGTTGTAAACTCATTTTCTAGAAGGTCTTGTTGGCTCCTTTGTTGTTAAAGCGGACGATTAGGCGGCCGGCAAAAGAGACAAATAATGTTTGTCGATAGCTTAATTTGGCTGCGTGCGGGAAGAGTGTTACACACAGCGCTGCTGTCTCATTTCGTTCTTGTTTTACGTCTAATTGTAAGATAAAGTTAAAATATATGACATGTAATAGCGCTTATAGCGCGCTCTTCGAACGAATAGCTTTAGCCGTTAAACTTATATAGATGTTTGTGACCGGAGCGTCCTTTGATTTTTTTAATATTAAACTAGCACTACAGACACGCGCTTCGCGCGCGCTATTTAATTGCACTTTTACTTTTTACTATAATTGACTATAATTATACCTTAATACATACAACTGCCAAAAGTCAATGTAATGACAGCCGCTCACGAAGTTATTAAATTTTTGCTAGATTTGATTGTATTAGATTTTATTTGAGTAAAACGCTTTTGCGATTTTCATAGTCTTACTCTACTTAAAATATCTAGAGAGATATCGAATTGTGAGATTCACACATTATACATACGCAATAAACTTGATCCTATCTCTGAGTAGCGACTAGTGCGTAACTCATCGTTTCAGAACCAATAGAAGGATTTAACATTCCGCGTGTGGTACATAAGCGCATCGACCGCGGGAAATAGTTACGAAGGAGAAAGTAGCGCCGTCATCGCTCAAACATTCGGCTGTGCGCGAGGATGAAAAAGAAAAGAGAAAAAAAAGAAAGAAAGGAAAAAAGGAGAAAGACCGGGAGGAGAAAAAAAATCGCACGCATCAAGACGCGCGCGACGAAATGAAAGGTCGCGAAACGAGAGAAAGAGAGAGAGAGAAAGAGAACGCGTCTTCTCCTCTCGCTCGTTTATTAATTTGATTGTCCCGTTGCCGTTCACGAAGTCGCCGACCCAAATTGACTTTCCGTGCTCGAACTTTAACGACGCTCCGGAAAAACGGCGCGTCCGGGAGGGGCTGGTTTCTTCCTCTGCCAATTTCCGGGCAATGAAACGGCCGCGGCGCGTCGCGTCCGAGAATAAGAAAGTTCGCATAATCGGCACAATCTCATTAGACGTTACATCACCGCGAAGGAACAGAAAAAAAGGGTAGAGAGAGAACGGATAGGTGAAGTTACCGAAGCGATTTTGCAATGACGCTCGAATTCGCGCGCGGGAAGTGTATCTCTCACCGCGAAATTCTCTTCCGTTCCCGGAGGGACTTTTTGCGAAAGAGGCGCAAGATCGGTTCGCGCGCGCCTCACACATAGGTACATGTACATGCATAGGTACACACGTGCACTCGCGCGTCCGCCAAATGTCGCTAATTGACATTCGTGCCACGTGCTTCGCAAAACGCACGCGCGCTCCTCTATACGCGCATGGTCCGTACGGTATTCCCGACAGGTTTTTCGGTCTATTGCTACTCCGGAAATTATCGGCGAGGCATGAAAAGGCCGCGCGTATAGACTCTCTCGATTTCTGTCGAAATCGGGAACGCGCGCGCGACGCGCCGTATAGCACGCCGTGCCTTGCGTAGCCCATCTGTTTATTCAGAACAACCGTTTGCACGGTTTAACATCGTAGTTACGTGTGGTATAACGTACAAGTAAAACGTACGCGAAATGAAATCTGTATGTCGCACGCGCGTTCGTGATTTTTTTTATTCGAGAGAATAAGGGGGGAAACTCTATTCGAGGGAAACGATCCAACGCGGATGTAACCGAAATCTCCGGAGGGGAGCCTCGCGCGGATCTCTCGGCGCGATAAGACTGGCTCGTTAGCGGCCTAATTAAACATCGGCAAGCGGTATCTGGGCAATTAGGTAGATCCATCAACTCGTGGATGTTCCGTACGGCCGAATCCAGGTAATAAAGAGATAATGGAAATAATAGCCGGCGGCAGGATGCGTGTGGATACGAGAAAGAGAAAGAGAGAGAGAGATGGATAGAAGGATAGAAAGAAGAAGAGAGAGAGATAATGAGAAGCTCGATCAATGATCGCTCGTTCCTCGGTAAGAAAGTCCTCAATGTCGGTAAATCGTTACGGGAAACGCTTGTAGCTTCCATTATGTAAATTAATAGCAGATAACGTTAATTAATACACGCGCCGTCGACGTGTCGTTCCGCCTGTCGTTCCAGGCGACTCGACTGTTTGCAGCCGGCCGATGGCTTCGCGCGTCTCATCTCATCCCGCGGCACGGCGTGTGCCAGAAGGCGTGCGCGTTTTCGCGAAGATGCGTATCCGGTCCAATCTGTATCCGACTTGCGCGCATAAACAAACCATTAAAATTCGCCAGAAATACGTTTGCTCGTGCGGCACGACTACGCGGTCTGTTGGACGTGTCTGTTTTGCGGCGCCTCGAGAACGGGGTGGAGCCCCCGCGGCGCGAAAGTCGCAAAGCGTCTTATATAAACTATACATTGTGTTAAATATACGTTATAATACATATATATATATATGTAAATTATATATAATATTCATCTTCCTAGATTCGGCTTCCTAGATGAGGGGCTTAAATATTAGCCGTGTCGCATGCACGAGTGAGTACGTGAAACGCACGACGTCGGAGCTGCAAGCGAATCGCCGGAAGAGGAGAACTCCTCTTCCTACATAATTATGATCAGAGAAATGATCGTAAATAACGCGGCCGCGTATGGTTGTTTTATCGGCCGGAAAATCTCAATGGAAGATAATTGTTAATGCGACCACGACTGGATGATGACGATATATATGCCCTTCCGAGCCCGCGTAACTTTCCTTTTGACATAACGCGATTGCGACTCGTTGGCATCAGAGAGATGCGCGATACGCGAGCAACAATTACGAAGTCGCTTCACGATTACCGTGCGATCCACCCTGCCTGCTTGAAGAATTGCCGCAATCGGGACGCGGGTCGGGAAAGCCTGAAAGTCAGCTCGATCTAGCCCGTGTGTCGCGTCGCGCGCGCAGTCCAATACAATATATATATAGTATATACGCTTTATACGCTCTATATGATATCACGAATACGCGGAATACGTTTTGCGCTTCATACATACGTAACTATGCTGGACGGCCGCGAGTTGTGTAACGTGCCAGCAGAATCGCCCGCAGGAGAACCGTTAATGGATTTCGAATGAGGCAAAGTACCTGATGTAGACTTCCTGGTAGCAGAACGTATTTTTTCTTTTCATTTTTTATAACAGATCGCGGGGTCACGCAGAAAGGAACGTTTTTTTTTGTTGCCGCGTAAGAGAGGCTGCGTGGTTTCTATACTACTGATAGATTTTACACGCGAATCTAACACTGATAAATTATTCGCAAAAGACGAATATAATTTACGGTATGTCGATGCCTGCGTAATAATAATATTTTACGTTTGTACACATGCAGAGCGAGCCGGCACGGCGAGACTCCGCGACGCGAGCGCGGCGCAGAGGTGAAATCTTCAACGCCGATCTCCAGGCACGTCGACCTCTTTGGCGGCGAAAATTCATTACGCCGTCGAGAATGGTCTCGGAGTTAATCTCAATTAATATAAGTCGCTTTTGCTATCACATCCGTAGTGATGAATACAACCATATATCCTCTCTACCGTGCAAATGGCTCGCAATGATTACTACTGTGTATAAATGCGGAAAGAAAGCGGTTCTTTCGTGACGCCGGCTTCGCGAATCCTCCTTGTGCTAATGTATCGCAAAAATGTACGGAAGGTAATCTTCAATTTGTCATTTAATAAGTGCCACTTAGACCGGAGGTTTTTTTTGTACTTGGAGTATTTTTCTTCCCGAGTTCTTTGGAGGAGATTATGATGTATCGGGAATTGAAGCCGTATATCTGACGATAAATTAATTATCATCCAATATTTATGCTCGCGCCTATCGTGTCGCGGTTCTATCCGTTTTAACGAGCTTCAAACGAATTGGACAACGCACTCGAGACTCGTCCCGATCGTGCGGCAGAACTCGCGATATTCTCGAGACACAGTGAAAGTAACCGATTCGATTATCTCCTTGAAGACAAAAAAAAATCGAAAAGACAGCTGCCGCTGACATCGTATCGGAAGAAAGTCAAAGTAATTCCATTCGTGTGGTCCGAGTAACGACTCTCACAGTTTCTCGCCTCCTCGCGACTCTCCTGCGTGTCGAAAAAAAAAAGAAAAAATAATCGAAGATACTTGTTGCGTGCGACAAACTATCAAATTAAAATTAGCCTCGTGAGACAATTGTATGTACGTGCATATGCAGGAGGAAAAGAATATTTCCATCAGTTTATGTTAGCAGCTAGGGTAGCTGTCCCTATTAGTGTGCTTTTATATTTAAATAAGTCATAAAAATTAAGTTAAAGTATTAACTTAATAAAAAAAAACACTTTGTCTATTTATTTGTACCAGTTTATTTTTATGACTCATTTAAATCTAAAAGCACATTAAAACGTACAGGCAGACTAATAGGGATAGATACCCTAGTCTTCTAATTGACTTTCTCAGAGGTAAAGCCTTCTCGAGAGGAAACTTCCTTATGAGTTTTCGATTTGTTTTTCTCTCTCTCTCTCTCTCTCTCTCTCTTGTAGAATTATCACCCGTTTACACAATCGTTTATACAACGTCATACCAACGATTACAGAACACCCTATACGTGACGGGCGATAATCGCGGTTTTGCTTCCCGATCGTTCTCTATTGCAATCCGGCGCATCTCCCCAGCCGGGAGAGGAACATGCCGTCGGTGAAAGGCAGCCCGCGGTTGCATGCATGCGGACTTCGCGGGAGCGACAGTAACCCTGAGGAAGAAAGTCAGAGTGAGACTCCCCGCAGGTGGCGAACGCAAACGCGAGCGTGAACGCGCGCGCGCGCGCCCGGAGTGTTCGCGCGCGAACCAGGTTTCGCGCGGCGCGCAGGCGAAATTGTTCTCACGTGCATTACGAAACCGCGCGCTTTTCCGTGTTGCTGCATCGTGAGACGCGCCGCGCCGATACGAGATGAGAAAGGCATTTCTCTGTCCTTCCTCCTCCTCGTCGCGAGATCTGAGAACGGAGATTGTCGGAGGTTTTTTGTATGCGATTTGCAGCGAGATACTGGCGTTAATTCATCTTCAGACGACCGGAGCGAGAGTACCGTTGATTACGTTGCTCAACAGTGTCGTAGACCGTTCTCGAGAGATAGGTATTACGATTACATGGGATAATTTAATCTAGTCTATCCTAAGATGTTTTCTAGTTGAAAAAAAAAAATAAAAAGTTTCTCGAGAGAATTATTTTAATACGCGTTATTAATATTATCTCCTTCGCGACAACAATGCTGTAACGAGAAGTGGTAGAAAGTCCATTCCCCTTGCGGTAGTGGATCGTTTGAAAGACCCTGATAATAATTACCGAGAAAGTCATTACCGGTTGTACATTGCGTGTCATCGGACACTGACCGGTTATATACGAACGCTTACGTCCGTCAATGACATTCGCTGTCATTATATTTGTTAAGACAACAAATTTAATTTTACGACAATTTTAATTACAGAAGGGAAGTTTCGTTGGATATTAATGTCAGTCTTGTAACAAATCTCATTATATGAAAACCTCATAAACGTTTCTTTGAAAAAAATATTTATGTACAAAAATTTTTTTCATGCAAGTTTCAACGTACGCTTTATGTTAATCGTATAATTTTAGATTGATCATAACACGAAAGAGAAGCAAAGAGAGCGACTTTTGTATCTCGCAGAAAAGATGATATTTTCAGATTTGCTTTATATTAAAATTCATTGAATTGCATTACGTTTCATACTACTCAAGCCTTGCCGCCCCGCATTCGCTATGAAGCATGAACCCCCCCCTCCTAACTGAAGATGTACACGCAGAGTTGGGACCCCCATATAGCACCGTGGCACTCTTTGTACCCCTCCTCGAAATATCTCGGTGTCTATAGAGTATCTAGGCGTCTAGGCAGAGGAGCACTCGCTATAAAAGCGTCGTATGTCACGATGAATCCGTCAGAAGAGTGACGAACCGTAAAAAAAGACGGTGGTCGTTGCCATCCTTTTCACACGGTGGGCCACGGTACCCTGGTCGCGAGAATGCGATTTATTCTGGTCAGTGTTCAATCGCCGCTCATTGCCCCGTGCTCTCATCCTTCGCGTCACGATTATGTGTCAGTGCGTCTGTGATATATGTGAGATATTGCTTTTTGGACGGAAAGTGACATTATCGGTAATAAAATCGTTCGCGGCAAGGTTCGTTCGTCATCAGGGGTCATTTTAGAATTCGCGATCGATGACACATATCGCGAGACGCGATGACCGTTATCTCTTTAACTTTAGCTTCAGTGTAATGTGGAAGTACAGTGCTCTTTCCTAGAATACGTGTCATTGATTATAAATCTTCTAAGATCTTTGATACAGGCGGGAAATTTTATTATATATAGATTCCCATATTTTGTTGCTTATTTTATATTATAATATTGCATGATAAAAAATTATTCTTCCAAAATATATTGCCGAAGGAAATTCACCTTTCTATATATAAAGTGTACAATACTGCACAATATCTTCTCGTTTAAATATTTAAAAATCAAAACAATATTATGCAAAGAAACATGCGCATAATTTTAGAATTATTAACAATCAAGCGATTTTACATGGTTGCAACTAACAATAAGATTATTTCGTAAAGATAATATCGGGTCACTATCGTAAAAAAAACTGTAAAGAACTTTCTGCGTTTCGTGGAAACGACATTTTATTGATAATGTCACGTGGCGGTATTTTCAATTTTATGCCGAAAGAGTACAGAAAGCATATTCGACACGACGACCTTAAAGCCGTCGAGGCAGTAGCGCGGCCGCGTTAACGTAAATGGTTACAAACGAACCGGTAAATCACTGCCATTTTCCAATGGCAATTGCTATAAGTGGGCATTCTTGTCACTTTTCTCTCGACGGAATGGAAAGTTCTGTAAATAGGAGCCGCACTGGGAAAATACGGTGCATAACTGCATTGAATGTCGGGTGGCGAAATTCGACTAGGTCACCGACGTGATGTTACAAAGTCGAGTAGCCAAGTCAATGTCATTGGCATTCTATATGGAGTGCCGCCTTTTTAATTTATTTCTCTCACAGCTACATGATATATCGTTGCCTTAATGTAATATTCAGATACCTTGTATAATAAGATTTCGAGATTTTTGGACATTCGCGTACGAGATATCTCATTCTTCCAATAATATAATGATGTTAAATATAACGATATTTTAAAAACGATGTTACATTTATTTTCATCAATAAAATCACATCTTATTGAAGAAATAAAGCTAAAATTCATAATATCTTCATCTCGTTATTTAAAGATATATCGGTATTCAACTAGAGCAGCGAGAGAGATATGACAGGTAATGTTTATCTGATTTTTCTCATAGACAAGCGGAAACATAGCTATATAGCTTGTATTAACTACATAAAGACGATAAAGATAAAACGAGCTAATCAGCAGGTAATTTCACATGCCAATGTCAACGCAGAATAAGATAATATATAGGTATGTAAAGTGATCGTGTAAAGTCGGAATGAAAGTAAGCCAAGGTTATTATTAATATGTAGATAATATGCAAACAATTATTATTGTTATGTTAATCTGAGAAGAGGTGAATCTGTGACGTTTAATCAGTACGAGTATATAATGACGCGTAATTACTGAAATTTCTACTGAAACGTGTGTTACAGCAATATCCGTATAACACAATAAAAACAAAAAGCGATGAGAGACTCGCGATTTTGCACTGATTGAGATACTTTCTAATAATCCGTTGTTTAAATATGCAAATATTTAGATATAAAGATATATTCGGGCATCTCTATATCATTCTATATATCCTAATATTTAATATAATTCCAGCTAACAACTGTTACTTAAGATATTATTTCATATCGAATATTCACGTATGTACTCCAGTAATCACGACTTTACGTAAGATATCCTAGACTTACCGAGTCATCTTTCACTTGCAAATTCTTTGATTTACGCGGGGAACCGGTCTTCTTCTTAATGAGGATATCGAGAAATCATCACCTGTCGCAAGTGTTTCCGACATTTAAATATCTTCACAATTAATTTGTAAGTTTCGAATTCGTTCAAGTTTGTATATTTCTAACAAAGCCTAACAAAAATTTGTAAGTAATTCAATAAAAAAAGTTTCTAATTACATATCTAAGGCCAAGTTCTTTGTACTCAATCGATTGAGTAAATCTGAAAATTGTTGATATTTTTTGTTATCTTTATTGAGGAGAGATTCCAAATACGATCCGAGAAATTTGTAAATGAAAGGTGGCATGTACAGTATACTGGGTATATGTTCCGGGTATCTAAATGTATGCAAATTGTCAAACGATTCCAGAATAAGTAGAATAACTCTTGGGTGAAAGAAAGAGAGAGAAAGAGGGACAGTGGGACAACTAAAACACTTGATATCCCGCCGCCGCAGGGCTGGACACCGGCAACAGGTACCGCCTAAGGGCAAAACTTCACGAAAAAAAAAGAAAGAAAGAAAAAGAGGCATCTCGAAGCCCACTTTCCTTTAATTTAACCGTCGGTACAGGTTTTACGGTCCCTGGTGTGGCCCCTTCTGGAAATGCGAAGACAGCGAAGGGAGGGTGAGACGGGAGGTCGACCCAATTCGCGCCGGTGTTTACGTCGGCTGCGCGTTCACACGGCGGCGAACACTTTCATTTTTGAGAGACGCGCTCTCGTGAGCGCGCGGGCGAACGCGTAGAAATCCGTCCGCAGGATTTCCGTCGCGCGCGATGAAAGAAAGGCTAAGGAGCCTTTCGGGCGGGAAGTTGATGGCGATTGCGAGGATGAGATAATTACGCTACCGTGACGCGCTTGAGAGAAAGAAGAGTAATTACACCGGCGGCGCGGCGGGGCATCTATCCTCTCTTTCGCACGGTCGATCGCGCAATTAGCGTGTCTTTGCTATTTTCCGTGTAGACGTTTATCGCTCATTTATCTCCGCATTAATACCGCGAGGAAAAACTACAGCGTATTCTTTACACAAAGTATCAATTTTTTTGTGAAAGGTTTTAATTGCTTTGTCCTTTACCCGATTCATCTCTTCTCAAATTTACATATAGATCGTCGCCGTTAATTATTACACGTTAAGTAAATTATTTATACAGACATTCATTTACAAAACTAAAAAAAAATTTTTCAGACAATATTATGCGGCCTCTTTGTTATCTCCGCGCTTGGAGACCCGATTAGAACAAAGAGAGAGTGAGTATATAAGCGATTAAATACCTATGTGAGATAATTAAGATATAAAAACATTACACTTAGAACTTTATATATATTAATTATCTACAAAAATAATTTTATTTATATGCAAGTTTTGTAATATTAAATGAAATTAGATATGTTTATATTCTCATTGTATTATGGTGTATGGTATCATTCTAATAAAAAAAATATACACACCGTAGACCTCCCGTAAGCTCACAGTATGGCGCACCACCAGCGACGTCCTACGGAGCACCGGACGTAGGATCACCACCTTCGAGCTCCTACGGTGCACCTTCTGATTCGTATGGCGCACCACCATCGACATCTTATGGAGCACCGTCCGGTGGACACGGATCCTTCGGTAGCGATCACGGAGGTGGCGGCGGCGGCGGCGGCGGTGGTTACGGCGGAGGTGGATTCGATGATCATCACGGAGGTGACGGCGGTGGCGGTTACGGAGGAGGTGGTGGCGGCGGTTTCGGCGGAGGTGGATTCGATGATCATCACGGAGGTGGCGGCGGCGGCGGCGGTTACGGCGGAGGTGGCGGCGGCGGTTTCGGCGGAGTTCGGATTAGATGATCATCACGGAGGTGGCGGCGGCGGCGGCGGTTACGGCGGAGGTGGCGGCGGCGGTTTCGGCGGAGGTGGATTAGATGATCATCACGGAGGTGGCGGCGGCGGCGGCGGCGGCGGTTACGGCGGAGGTGGATTCGATGATCATCACGGAGGTGGCGGCGGCGGTTTTGGTGGAGGTGGCGGCGGCGGTTACGGCGGAGGTGTGGCGATCACCATGGTGGTGGTGATAGCGGCTACGGTGGAGATGGAGGCGGTCATGGAGGCGGATTCGGATCAATTTCCGATTCCTACGGCCCGCCGTCACCACCTTCCGGATCCTACGGGCCTCCCGATCACGGACCGAAGGGCGTGTGGAAAAAGAAGCTGGTATGGAAGCCCGAGTGGAAGCAGATCTGGAAAACGGAATCAAAGATGACCTGGAAGCAGGTGTGGAAGAAGGTACAGGTGCCGGTTTGGAAGGAGATTCAAGTACCCGCGTGGAAGGAGATTAAGGTACCCGCTTGGAAAAAAGTCCAGAAGCCTGTTTGGAAGGAGATCCAAGTACCGGCGTGGAAGGAGGTCCAGGTGCCAGCTTGGAAAAAAGTATGGAAGCCTGTTTGGAAAGAAATCCAAGTTCCTGTGTGGAAAGAAATGCAGGTACCCGATTGGAAGAAGATCTGGGTGCCGGAATGGATTAAAATCGGCATACCGGGGGAGCATCCCGTAGGCAAGGACCATCACGGTTGGCAGTATACCAGCCACGATCTCTGGAAGAAGAAACTGATATGGAAGCCGGTCTGGAAGAAGATCTGGAGAACGGAAAAGAAGCAGATTTGGGTGAGCGATAAGAAATTAGAATGGAAGGCCGAATGGAAACAAATCTGGAAGACGGAGAAGAAGCAAATCTGGGTGTCGGACAAAAAGCTGGTCTGGAAGGAAGAATCAGTGCAAGTATGGGTGCCTCAAAAGAAGCAGATCTGGGTCACGCAGAAGAAACAAGTGTGGAAAGATGAATGGAAGAGCAAGTGGGTTCCGGTTTGGAAGGACGTGCAGGTACCGGCTTGGAAGAAGATCTGGAAGCCCGTCTGGGAGAAAGTTTGGGTACCCATCGAGTCCCACCACGACGATGGTCATCATGGTTACAAGTAGATCGTCGTCGAGGGTCACGCTCGGCCGGTTCGATCTTTCTTCTGCGTCTATCTCGTGACATCCGAAAGGTCGAAAGGTCGAAGGTTGGAAAATTGTCGGAGAGTCGCGTCAAGAAAGTTGGTCGAATCTTATAATGTCTTGTGATAATGGATTGCTCGGCGCGGCGATAGATATAGGTATATTTCGAGAGGAGAAAAGGGAAGACCGACTAGTAGACGCGTACCGCACGAAGAAGAGGAAAGTCTGCAACTAACGGTTAGAAAGCATCGCGAGTATGAGATATGCACGAAAGTGGATGATGAAAATTTTCAATTGATTATCTTGACGACAGCGCGACTGGGTTACGTAGCGTTTAACGCCGCTCAGTTTATTGTTAAATATTATATGAGGAACCGGAATATAATCGATCAACGAGATATTATCGTGAGGATGTCACTATCTACAGTATAGTACAGACCTCGCGAAAGCGAGATGCGTACTAATAACTGATTTTTATTGAGTATAGATTACGTACTTTTCTAGAGATTATATGATTTGCCAAATTAAGCTTTAAGGCAAATCATCGCCAAGAAAAATCACGTTAATTATTTGTTGAAAAATAATGTCGTAACCTACTTATATCATTGGAGAAAACATTTATTTCTTTAGTATGTCTGCTGTTTATAATAAATTGTTTTAGCTGTCACAGTAATTCGGTTTCGGATTGAATCTGAGAATGAAATTTACACAAGCAAGAAAAGTATAATACTCCTTCTTTGTTTATCTTTTTTCCAGTGTGAATAATCCGTAGTCTCAGAATGGCCACGTGCGTATTAATAGCATGTGTAATTAATACCTTACTTTGTAAATATCGTTTGATTATTGGGATGCGTGCATGTTAATATTTTTTATACGTTAATAAATACTATTTTGTACTATGCGAATTAATTTCATTTCCTACATCTAATTATTTTCAAGACAAAAAAATTTTTATGGAAATGTTATGCGAATGTGCATATTTTCTGTAGTTTTACAATGTAAAAATTTATTTTTATTTAATGTTAGTTAAATAAAGTTCAAGTTTTTTAATTGGAAAAAATGTTTTAACAAAAATTGTTTCTAAAGTTTTACTGATCAAAAGTATATACATAATTTTCCAAATTAAAACGAGACAATCTTGATTTCTCTCTTAGGCCGAATTTGTTTATGGTGCTCAATTGGCAACATTATTTCTTTTTAAGTAAATAAAATAAAAATAATTAGTTTCTTTTAGAGGTCTATATTAAAGCATAAGAACATACAACATAAGATCTCTGAAGAAAAAGACTTGCATAGACTTTGAAAGATGAGATTTTGAATTATTACTGTAATTTTTTTTCTAAAGATCACCGGTCGTGGTAATCGTGCGTTTGAAAGTGCCTACTCGTGTCTTCCGTAACATTTATTAAGATATTGTCCGTGAATACGATCCGCTCGTCCGTAAAGTCATTAATTCACATTAGCTCATATGAAAGTACGGTGGCTTTCATACGAAGATGCGCCGTGCAGCACGTAGAAGGGAATCAGAAGGATGACGAGGCGGAAGAGCGAGGGGAGGCACGATGCTTTCTAAGGATAAGACGAGAATCGAGTGAGCAAGCATGTCTCTCTCAGGGTCTTCAGGGTCGCGAGACGAACTCACGACCTTTACTTTCTCCACGATCGTGCTGCAACAACGTTTGCTGTGGGGGCGAGCTACGTGAGGCTGCAAATGTAAAAAAGACTGCAATCGGAGTGGGTAGGGAATACATCGACCGGAAGTGGTACACTGGCTGGTAAATCTCTCGTGGCAATTTAATGAGGACGTATACGAAAGGGGGTATCGAAAGATACGCCAAAAGTACTTTCGATTCAGGCCCGAGAGTAATCGATCAATCGGCCACACTTTCATCTTTCGGCGGCTATGATTTTGCAGATCGCCCGAAAATTATTGCGAAATTACAAGGCGAAACGCAACAACTCTCTCAAATCTCTAATACCCAGAGCCATTTATATAACGTATAATTATAGTACAGTTACCGTTTTAAATTAGCGAATTGAGAGTAAAGAACTTTTTGAAAATTGAAACATCAAAAATCGGAAGAGGTAAATAAATAATATAAAATAATAGATATATCTTTCATCTAATTTCTCGTGACTTTTACTTTAATGACATTTTAATTTCAGGGGTTCAATTGCACGGATCCATAATGTTGAAAATCATAAGTCGAACTGACTTTCTTTGACATATCCGTCGTGGGTAAAAACTTACGAATCATCTGAAGGATTCACAGTCGAGAGTAAACGCACTTAACGCGAAACATCCTGGCGCTTTTCGCCAAAAATTTGCCACTCATTCCGCGACATCGTGGCGGCGCAGCGAAAGTATACGGCCGTCGTCCAATAAAAAGTAAAAGTAAGCGACATTATTGCGCCGAGACAATGTCGAAATCGGTACGCGAAGATGCGTATACGAGCGTCGCAGGTGATCCTGCCTTCCTCATTACCACGACCTTAATTACAAACGTTCCGGCATTTCTCTCGTTCTTCTCCTCTCACCCCCAGAGGTAGGGGTGGGGGAGGGCAGGGCATTAAAATCGCTTTCGAGCCTTTCGCTCGCAGCGCGGGCCGGCAAAAGCCTCGAGCGGATTCTCACAGGAGGCCCGGTCGCATTAGCATATAATGACCGCGAGTTAAACTTGAGGAAAAGCTCCGGTTAACGGATTCGTAAGACCCGTCCGGAGAGTGAAAGTAACAAGTCGTGTGCAAGTACCTACCTCTACTCGCGCGGGAGCAGGTATATATCGCGCGCGATCGCCGTGCACGTTTGCAGTGTGCGCATATTAGACGCCGAGGCGGATAAAGACCGCCGATTTTTCCACGTCTCTATAACGGAGAGAACCGAGGCGTCCGAACATCCATTTGTCGTAATTTATCGCGCTTGGGCACTGAATGAGTTCTGAAAATATACACCGTCCGGCCGGTGGCGGGATAATGCGCGCCACGCAAAATCTCTCTCATTAAAATCTTCCGATAATCTCCGACGAAATCTCCATCAGGCATATCCGCCCTCCACGCTCATGCCAATCGCGCTAGACTAACAAGCCATAAATCAGCGACAACGACGGGAACGGAGTTGAATTGTAAATTAATTGACGAATGCACAGAAGGCGTGACGCGCGATATTCCTTGCAATTAAAATTCCTAGCAGCTCATAAAACGGCGACGGCGGCAGTCCGCCGGAACCGGCAACGATAGCTCGCGCGTCTCGCACTCCGCACAAGATTTACGTCGCTTTAATGAATCCATAAATTTGTTTACATCAAAACATCGAGCCGTATCCGTATTAATCAACCGTAAATAATAAACCGAATACATTTATTCTGTCGAGAGACGCAGCAGTACGGCTCTGCTCTGAGTCGAATATATATTCCGGAACACGTAACGCGCCTCATTCCCGCACCCAATTGGAACGGCCCGACGAAAAGTTGGCTGGTCCACTTGTAACGCTGCAGGCACCATGCTGCTCCATGCACGCTTTGAGATTTATCTCGCGGACGACCTTAATCTCTTGACCTTGACCTCGCTTTAATTCCATCGATAATGCGCACCGTGACCAAGGCGAGCCTTGTCCGCGAAATATGACATAAATCGAACACTTTCGCGTAACGGGTAATCGCGAAACATTTCCCACACGAGACCGTATCTGATCCCGCTTGAAAAGTGAAATTCGTTCGGATCTGTGATCAGCGAACCGTTATCTGGGTGAAATTACACGTCCATGATCAATGTCGTAAGCAATCATTATCCGCATGCGTCTCTTTCATTCGTAATACCGTTTCTGTTTTTATAATGCGCGATGCGAGGTACGTTGACGTGTTTCATACGAACAATCTTAAGAGCCATTCATTAAAATGCTTGGAGATGAAAGCGTATATATACATATGTATAATACATAAAACATACAATAAAAAAATATTTTTTAAGATATTCTTATTATCAGAAAGTGCAGATCGTTTTAGTGCCATAATTATGAAATAAAATATAATGGTTGCAAAATAAAATAATGTTTTTTTTTCTTTTATAGGACAGTCGTTTTGATATAATTTGCCCTCTGTAAAATTTTTCTTTTATCTCGCTTTGAAGATTATTTCTTGCCTTTTTGCTGTTTGATTTTGTCGAAACGATATCTTCCGATGTTTTTTTAGGACTATCATCATGCTGCCATCTAGTAATATTGTTACAAAGTTGGCTGATTCTCCTATTTGTTCAAGTGCATATTTGAAATCGCCTTTCTCTTCTAGAAAAGTGTCGTTTGATTTTCAAAAACTTTGTCAGCGATATACATTTGCTAAAGTAATATTGTATTTTATTCACAGCCAAACAATTTTATTTTAATTATTTTTCAATTATAATAAGTGCTTGTAAAAATAAAATGTTAATTATAACGATTGAAAAAACAATAAGAATAAAAAAAGAGTTTATAAAGCTAATTAAATTTAAAAAGATTACAAAAGTGTCTTAAAATATTTTAAACATAAACTATATGTTTCATAAACTGTTCACCTCTCAATGATCTTTCTTTAAGCACTTTTGTATCTAAAATAACAAGAAAAATTAATTTATGTAAAAAAAAAGAAAATTATATAAAGGATAAGAGACCTGAGTAAAACTATCTGAATATTTGGTCAAAAGACTTATTCAAATTTCGGACGTATCCAAAACTGGAGCTTTTCCAGTTGTTTTCAGTACTCTAATTAATGAGTACACCAAAAGACTACATTTCGTAGGTTGCGATCGAACAGATATGTATGCAGATTTCACCTAGATAGGGCGCATCGCTGATCACCGAGTCAGGACGAATTTCACTTTCGAACCAGGCCCGTCTCGTATACGCATCGCTCGAGCGAGCGATGCACCCATAGCTCTCTACTCATCCCGTCGAGTACCGCGGAAGGTCGTTCGCGGGTCGGAAACCTGCTCTTGCGGCCACGTTTCTCTGGTACCATATAGACAGCAGGGCCGCAAAAGTCTCCAACGCACCGCAACAACAGGTGTGTACTTTAACGATCCGACACACCGTTTCCCCCGAAATGAAACATGACGCGTAAAAAAAGAAATACGAGACTTTCTCGACTTATCTTCGCCGATCGAATTCAAGCGCGAACGTATGCATCGGAAACAGAAATTGAGCATCAAGGTCAGATCTGACAGAGCAGTCGTTTTACGCAAGAACGTTCGCAAAGTGCACGCGATAGCGCGTGCGGCACACCGCCGGACGCATCCATCCCTGACGGAAAACCGCTAGATCATGCGGCTCTAAAGTTGTCTTACGGCGATCGACCAAAGACATCATTTATTGCGAGTAAAGCGAAAATATATACACATATATTTTACGATCGCGGCCCGACCACTTTCCCGCCGTGGAAACTCGAATCCGACGTCGACGACTTGACGACTTATCTCACCGCCGCGGAATAAGAGATGATCGAGGAATCAGGATATAAATGCGCAGTAGTGGAAAACAACACCGTGAAGTCGGTTGAGCAATCTCAGCTATGCGCGTCGTTTTCGAAAGCACACATTTCTTCCGGAAATAAAATTATATGCACGAATCTATAAAATCTTCGGAGACGTAAGGAGCACACGAGGCTAAAAAGAAATTCCAATCCCAGTAGGAATTGTGAAACAATAAATATTTTCTGTAAATATATTTTATACAGATGTATGTTTTGTATATATAATTTAAATTATAATAATTTGCAATATCCAAAAAATAGACTAGAATTTTAATAATTGTACACATCGATCAATATATGTATGTATATAAGATAAATAAATATTGATATTTTTGATCAAAATTTCAAAAACAGAATCTTATAATTTTTGTAAATTCGGAATTTCAAACATGTATATAGGATAAATAAATATTGATATTTTTAATTGAAATTTCAAACAGAATCTTATAGTTTTTGTAAATTTTGTCTTTATAAAATTTATAAAAATTATTATTATATACAAGATTTATATTATTATATACAAGATTTTATCCAATAAAAAATGTCAATTATTTATTGGATAAAATCTTGATCATATGTCAAATTTTTTGTGACACATGGAATAATTGAGTTAAAACTATCAAAAGTCTTATATAAAAATTTCGAATCAATAATTGAAGTATCAAAAGTTTCATTTTTCTTTCATTGCAAAATAAAACTACTCTAATCGAAAGATATATTTTATCGTTTCTTATTTCGCCAGAAGCGCTTCTTTTGCAATAAGTCGTAATTTGAAAAATTTTTTTGTGCCTCAACATTTTCGTGAAGAAAAAATTTATCGAAGAATTTATTATTGTAATTATATCCCAAATTATCAAGATACATCTATTACTTTTCCCATTAATTGCAGGACTTGTCATGCAACATTTTGATTTTGAATAGTTATTCAGAAGGGATAATTTACGTTATGATTGAAAGCAGTTTGATGCCATTTCTTTTTATTAATGCGTTACGGCCGATCGAATAATTATACGTGCACGTGCAAATACGATTCACGTCTATAAATCGAACATCCGGCCGTGACAACGTGGGCGTAGGAGAGTTCGGTGAAAGTGCTAAATGGCCGACAATATGTGATGTAAGAGACGGACTCCGCAATTTGTCATGATCCGTCTAGTCATTGCTATTGCTTCTTCCTCATAGTTCACGTTCTAATCCCTCCCAGATATCATATAATAAGCGTGATTAATGACAACCTAGTGACAAGAATACCGTCATATTTTATTTATCTAATCTGCCGAGGTATTCAAAATTGTTTGCATTATATAATATAAATGTCGATTTCCTAATTGAAAGTCATTTTTAAAGATGAATGGAATAAGTAAACCTTTATCAACAATAGTTTGTTCAGAGGGGATTTAAATCTTCATTCATATACTCATACGTATTAAGTGAAAGAGTATTTTCATTCTTATTCGCGGGAGAATGCAATGTATCTCTGATTTCTGAATGAAAAGTATTTACATCGCGTGCAGTGTAAAAATTATACTACGGCCGACATATCATTACATACCGATTTAAAGAGTTGTTTAAAAAAAAAGCTGGAAAAAAATTTACTTATCTTTACCGAAAACATCTCACGAGATTTGCGATTTTTCCGACTTAGAGAAAAATCTCCGAATCGCACGCATCGGCAGTTGATCGTTAAATTCTCGATTCACAAATAATTTGCAAATGAGTAATGGATTGATTAGCGAGGCCTTGGGCGTAATCGGCAGCGGCGCTAACATCTTAATTAATAGCGAGCGAGGACGGACGACGATTACGTAATGTGTCTTTTTATAGTCACCGTAACGCAGAACGCAATGACATTACGGATGCTCGACGTCATTCGCGGTTTCGTGAGCCATCGCAACGCGACGCTTTTCACTCGCGAAATAATACGCCGCCGCTCGCACATCGCAAACTAGACGAGCTCTCCTTTTCGCAAATTTAATCTCTTCGACGAATCTTGTACCATATATAACTTGCACTCGAACTAATTAATTTAACACAATATGTTGCTACAAAGCAATAGTGGTGATAAAAATTATCTTACCTCGCACTTAACAATATAAGAACAATCATCCGATTTGTTCTTGCAATTGCATACTATATAAATAATTTATTGCAAGATCAAATCTGGCAAATTTCAATATTTAACGTCGGGAAACTCGGTTCTTTACTGTTTTTCTGACTAAGTGTATCAGATAATTCTTTTATTAATGCAAATTTGGATATTTGTATTTATTATTTGCGTCTTAATATTTGGATATGATTATTGATAAGTTTTTAATTTAGAAATTAAAAACGTTAATCCTTGGAGCTTCGAAGAAATTTAAACATAAAGTATCTTCCTCATATCACGATTTCGAAAGATTAACTTTCTTCCGCGAACTTTCTTCGGCGGTGTGCGCAGCAGAATGCATCGCGAGTATTTGAAATCAAGCACTTGAGATGCTTGCGTAGACCGATAAAGCCGGTGTACAGTTGCGGAAGAATTTTAACGGCCTGGCCGTAAGGTAACCGGCCGAATGACAGGAATAAGAAAGGCTAATTAGACATTTAAAGCACTTAAAAACTTGTTCCGGTGTTTGAGAAACAAATTCAGTTAATTAGACCGCAAACCAGAAGAAATGCAAAAAAAAAGTGAAAATCATGAAGAAACGTGATTGAAATACGTAAATGAAGTGTCCATTACGAGTTTTTGTTAGAATGCGAGATATTAAAAAAAAAAACATAAATTTATACAAACATATTTAAATCGTTGGCAAACGAATGATGAGACAAACAGCTGATTAAATAATAAAATAAAAATAAAACGAGATTACGGGAATGGATTAACATATTGATTTCGAATATAATTATGCGAGATTATCTAACAACAGTGTGACGGAGCACTTTTGAGACGATTCATTGTGCCTTCAACGGTCTCACCGATGAGTTGTCGGCAAAGATTTCGGGTGTCTCCCCTCGCGGCGGTGAACGACTTCGTTTTCAGTGTCATTGACGTTTGAAAAAGTTCTAAGATTAGTGCAAATAGAAAATTGGGACCGGTAGAAACCGCCGTTTACACTCGAGCTGTTCGACATATCGGTCGATACGAGCCGTATACCTATATATATACGCTTTTGCTTTCTAAATGTTGCGACCCTCGAAGATGTACGGAGATATACCGGGACCTCTCGAGAAACATCCTCTTGTTATTTGGGTTACCTCCGACAAGCGCACGAATCCGTTTCCTATCTCGACCGCGCGGATTGCCTATATATTGCCGTTTTATCTTGCCTCGGGTTTCAAATTTCTCTTCCTAATTATGCTGTGCCGCGACACGAGATTTTGAAAGATAAAAGTGTAATAAAGGAATAGTGCGGGAAGATAAAACGCGTTTCGACGGGAACGAAAGTCAACAATAATTTATGCGTACAACGATCGTCCATTCTCCGCACCGTGAAATTTTATTTTGAAGGATCGAAATATTTTTATCCGATTGCACAATGTAGGAAGAATGTTTAATTCTATGCATTAAACGTTCGAATTAATTTAAGATTGATGGGATTTTCAGAGAGTTTCCTATTCCTTTAACATTTTGGAGTCTTTTCTGCGTAATTATGCAGTATAACATGTAATTATACATGAATTCGGTTCCGACCGACCGAAAGCGGATATCCTCGCGGCAGAGGGAACGAGTATCCGCCCCGCGGCGTTTTTGCCCCGCGGATCGGGCTCTCATGCCTGCGGATTCGAAAATCTGGAGCAATCAACGGGCAAACGGGTGAATGATTTACGAACCGGACCGGAATGGCGAGAATGTTATACCCCGAGTTTCGTGCGTGAATGTCGAGAGGCGCATGTCAACTCTCTAGCGGTCGGCGCGAACGAGGGAATTCACTTTCATCCGTGAGTTGGCGCGACGTGTTAAACGGATATATGCACTTAACGTAGTTTAACGTCTATCGTTAAACGTCACTTGAACGCGCCTGCCTCCGTCGATCTCCGGCGGTCTTATCGTTTTCTACTCTTTGTCGCCCGACGTTCCTCCCTCTGATACCGTTTTCACGCTTCCTGATGGCAAGCGAGAGTGCCCCGGCCACTCTCGCTATCACTCTGGAATCTCAACCTCGTTAGAGATCTAATTTTCCCAGCTGCTCGTTGTCGCGGCCCCGCGCGCATTGTTGTCTCCGCGCGATAAAAAGCGGAAAATGCGCTTGCATATACTCCGTATGCACGAAACCGTTCTCCGGTACGCTTTCACCCGGCTGACGCCGAGGAGCGGTCGCGTCGTTGGAAGAAAATCGCGCGGTCGTAAGCTTCGCGCAAAACAGAGCGATTAAGTGCGCGGCAAGGGATCGTCGGTAATTCTTTCTATGTTACAGGATTACATTCGACTGTCTTTAAACGACCCCGATTCCACGCTCTCGCCATTAAAATACCTATTCAGTTTCACAACCAATTTCGCCGTGTTTGATAGACGACATCCATTTCGCTTCGCTTATCTATTATGTATCACGACTTTGATGATACTAAATTGCACAAACAATAATAATAATTGTATGTTGAGATATCTTAGGATTTCACTTAAGCTAGCTTTATTTTATATTGAATTTTTTAAAAATAATATTTAATATTTATATTAATACAATTATGTTTCTTGCTAATGTTACTTGGTGTAAAATATAATAAAAATTGTCGTTAAATTTAGATGGGCATAAAAATTATATACATCGCGATTTCTTCAAGCTCATTCTTTAAAGATGCGAAACAAATAACTTCGTTACATGTGGGAAGTATAGAGTTTCTTAATTTCTATCCTTGCATAAATGTTTAAATAATTAAAATAATAATTTGCAGAAATGTTTGAATTTTTAAAATGTTTTTAAATATTTTTAAAAAGATATATGTTTTACATAAATATGTATAGAAATATTCGCCATACTATTGTATACAAAATATCATTTTAACGCAAGAAGCGATCAATGATCTAGAAATCAGTTTTGAAATTATGGATTCTGGTTATGATTTAGAAAAATACGATATGTATTAAGTTATCATTAATAATTATGTTTTCTGTATTGCTGTCGTACCAACATCTATTATTAATAGGAAATAGCGTAGCTTTCGCAGCAGACTCGTGGGACAGCGACCGGTTTTGGTTCGAAAGAACATAAAAAACTTTGTCTTTAGATATCTAAGGCACGTCGGCGTGTTTCCGTTCTTTCTCTTTCCGACAATATATCGAAATAATCTGGACCGCGAGAGATAACCTTGTCGCATAACCTTGCGAGACTTGAACTTCACCGTTGAAACACACGCGCGGAAATAACCGGGAGGTTGAAACCGCTCTTGGTCGCTCGACCGGATCGTGCTCTCGATCACTTTCTCCGAGTGGATGATATAGCTCACCTGGACGGGGATCTGGTCGCGCGCCGGAAGTGGGGGTGTTAGAAGGAGGATGGTGGAGGAAGAGAAGGAAGAGGAGGGTTTCGATCGCAAGGGGTCCGGGACCCAAAACGACGGCGGGCACTACCACCACCTACGAGATGGAATTCCTCGATTTCCACCACGTGGGGGCACCGACGGGACCACCTCCACCGTTCGGACGGTTCGCCATCACCGCCGTTCGCACGTCCGCTGCTTCCTTTACCTTCCACCGGAATGCTCCCGCGGTGGATGCCTTCAGGGGAGGATACGCGCCTATATAACTACGGCGTTCCGGTGATTGGACGAAGTAAGCTACGTTTTCCTGCGCCCAGGGAACAGGAGCACGCGGTCCGAGCCCGACGGGCGGCACTGCGAGAAATATGAGGATTCGCCCGGGATGCGCGGTCAGTTTTGTTTCACCATCAATTTTCACTCTTTCAATTCGGTGCTCGGTGTCAATGTTTAAGCGTCGCCCGCGCGTTGTGCCTGCGCGCGTTTCCGAGTCACGCTACAACCGGTTGTACTCCACTCATCATCCGTCTCGCGCGGGTCTTTCGGTTAACTAGCGTGACTTTAATAGTTGCATTGTAACGCGTATTGAAAAGATTTTCCAAGTGCGTTGCTTCAAGTTCGAGAAGATATTATTCTTCGACATTTATTGTTGACTGAACGAGGATGAGTGTTCGGCCTGGCGGATGTAAATCGTTGCCAGGACAGGACGTATAAGTTTTTATTAGCGCTTTAACGGCATTGCGATTCATTATAATCAAGTCAAGGCAAAGAAATTCGTTGTAAGCACGCAGAGATGTTTTTGTGGATTGGTATAAACCTATATATATTTATAGATCCACGGATTTATAAATCTATCGGCCTACAATTTTTTTATCTTTCTTTCATTTTTGATAAACTTTAAGGCTATTAATTTGCAAAAGTATACGCGAATTGAAATTCCAGGATTTTATTTGTACAAATCTATAAACCACGGGACTCATGAATGTGAAATTGCTATCGGAAATCTTTTTATACATAAATGCCAATTTCTCTATGGTTTAGGTCGCTTATTTCATTTAGAAATATTCATGTTACAATGAGTATATGTATCATTATCGGCTAATAAATATCCCATTATGCTAAAATTCTGGTATTTATGTGTACGATTAGTCGTAGATGAATTTTAATAGTTATTTCGCTTATCAATTTGTTTATACTAGAGTATTTTTTTTATTCTAACTTGTTTGGCAAGATTTCAATGAGATTGTAAAAAAAATGAAAAACGAGAGGCAAACATGGATTTTTATCAATAATTGTTTTACTAAAATGAGTTTTTATTATTTCATTGTTTACAGGCTGTACTAGCGCTGCTACTGCAGACCGTTCTTGTGGCGAGTAAGGCTGTGGATCAAACGCAATTGCAGCAGCAATCACAGCGGCAAACTCCGTATGTATGACAACTTTAATAAAGAATAATTTTTTATTCTAAGTCATGTTTGATTGCAAGCTTATGATGTACGTCGTAAAATTTTTTATTAATTTGTGAAAATTTAGTGAGATATTAGCGATTAATGATGCGTTCTAAAGTTTCTTTTTACCTTTTTTGTTTTTGCATTTCTTCACATTTTACAATATCATTGTTTATTTTAATCAATATGGAAATAATCTATAAATCTGAGCATATTATGCAAATTTCAAAATGCTTTTCTGTATACCCTAAAGAAAGATTAAGGTAACAAATATGAATATGAAATGAACTTACTAAGTTTTCGGTGTTGAATGATTGTTGTAGATACGGTACAGAAGCGCAAAAACGATGGGGAGGCGACGGTGGTGATTACGGCGGCGGCGGCGGCGGCGGCGGCGGCGGTTACGGGGGTGGCGATATTGGTGGTCACTTCGGTGGCGGCGGGGACTTCGGCGGTCATTTCGGAGGTGGCGATGACGGCGGTCATTTTGGAGGTGGCGATGGCGGTGGTCATTTTGGAGGTGGTGACGGTGGCGGTCATTTTGGAGGTGGTGATATTGGCGGTCATTTTGGGGGTGGTGACATCGGCGGTCACTTAGGCGGCGGCGGTGATATCGGTGGTCATTTAGGTGGAGGTGATTTTGGAGGTGGAGGCGATGATCATCATGGCGGCGGTGATCATCATGATGATCACCATGACAAGGGTTACTGGAAGAAG
The DNA here is from genome assembly GCF_000956235.1 of Wasmannia auropunctata. Classification (NCBI taxonomy): domain Eukaryota; kingdom Metazoa; phylum Arthropoda; class Insecta; order Hymenoptera; family Formicidae; genus Wasmannia; species Wasmannia auropunctata. The sequence goes on from NW_012026814.1 coordinate 6,695,308, forward strand.
AAGTTAGTCTGGAAACCGGGCTGGAAGAAGATCTGGAAACCGGCGAAGAAGCAAATCTGGAAACCCGCGTGGAAGAAAATCTGGAAGCCTATTTGGGTGCCGACGCAGAAAGCGGTGTGGAAGGAGATTCAAGTACCCGCTTGGAAGAAGATCTGGAAGCCTGTGTGGAAGGAGATTCAAGTGCCGGTGTGGAAGGAGATACAGGTGCCGGCTTGGAAGAAAATCTGGAAGCCGATTTGGCAGCCGATCAAGGTGCCCGCTTGGAAGGAGATCCAAGTACCCGCGTGGAAAAAGATCTGGAAGCCGGTTTGGAAAGAGATTCAGGTACCAGTGTGGAAAGAAATTCAAGTACCCGCTTGGAAAAAGCTCTGGATCCCCGAATGGGTAAAGGTTGGCATACCAGGTGAACACTTTCACGGCACGGATCATCATGGATGGCAATACACCAGCCATGATCTTTGGAAAAAGAAGTTGATCTGGAAGCCAGTGTGGAAAAAATATTGGAAATCGGCAAAAAAACAGATCTGGGTCTCGGACAAGAAGCTCGAGTGGAAAGAGGCTTGGAAGCAGGTTTGGAAGCCAGCGAAGAAGCAAATCTGGGTGGAGGATAAGAAGCTGGCCTGGAAAGAGGCGTGGAAACAGATCTGGAAGCCGGGCAAGAAACTCGTCTGGGTCCCTGACAAGAAACTCGAGTGGAAGGAGGCTTGGAAGCAAATCTGGAAGAGCGACAAGAAGCTGGAATGGATCCCCGACAAAAAGCTCGCTTGGAAGGAGGCGTGGAAGCAGATCTGGGTGCCTGCTTGGAAAGAGATCTGGGTACCAGCGTGGAAGAAGATATGGAAGCCTGTCTGGATATCCGAGTGGTTCCCCAGCGAGGACCATCATCATCACCATGGCTGGGACCGCAAGGACACGCAAGCACAGAATACGCAAATTGTGCCCTACAGCCCCGAGAAGGGTGCCCCTCAGCAGAAGAGGCAAGCGCAGCAGCAACAGCAGCAGCAGCAGCAGCAGCAGCAGCAGCAGCAGCAGCAGGGACAGCAACAAGCGCAGCCGCGACAGCAGCAGGTACAGCAACGTCCGGCGGACAGTAAGAAAGTCGGATGGGACAGGTCTTTCCAGGCGAGTTCGCCGACGATCACGCAGGACTTGGTACCACCGCCGATCAATCAAAACGGGGGCCAAGCCAGCTTTGCGTTCCCTAGCCGCTGACAAGGCTAGATTTCCGGGTGCAGAATAACCGCACTATAATCCACAAAAAAAATGCTTGTACAAACATCTCCACGGGAGAGTGTAACATAAGCCGCTGTATATATTACTTCTTAGGATTAAGATAAGATCGCGTAAAACTTAAGTTACTCGAAATTATTCGACTGACGCGCTTCCTGTCCCTCGAGGTATCACTTTTACCTTGACACCTCGTAACCTTTATTTTTCCCTTTTCTTGTTTTCCATTTTTTTTTATACGTTGTTGTCTCTTCCAATTGTTAACTAATACTGTTACGAATAAAGTTTATAAGTATTTTGTTAATTCTTTAGGTTAACTTTATTTTACCCTTGGCCTTCAAGTATTATATTATTTCTTTACATATATTATTTCTTTTTACATCGTAAAGAATCGTAATAAAACTTTCACTCGGTTGTTTTCTTGACATGATGATAGAATAAAAATAAATAAGATATACAGAGCAGGAATGTAGAAAATATCTTTAGTCAAAAAAAAGAAAAGTTATACGCAAATTTTTATTTCTAGATGTATACGGAAATACGTAGGAAGAACGAATTCAACGCGGAGAAAATTTTTAAAATATCGAGTGCGTTCAGTAAATACGGTTGAATATTCATTGTGTGCAGCAAGCGTATATAATTGACGTATACTTTTAGATCTAGACAAATCGCATGTACTTTCTAAAAGTCATTCAGTTATTTTCCTTGCTGATAATGTAAATAAACAAACATTATATTTGTTAAATGTTAACTACTTGTTCTTATCTGATATATTTTTTCATCTTAACAAAACACTTTAGATTTAATTTTCTATTTTAGATTTCTCGAAAAATGTACAACAAATTAGCATTGAATGGGAGAGAAAGCACTGATATATATATGTATCATATACTTATATCTTTATCATTTCATATAATTTCATTGATTGCGGAAATACACTTTAGAATATAAGGATAAGCGCGAGCAAGGTAAACTGCACCATAAGAGAGATAATTGAATGATACAAGAAACATTATCTAGAATTACTTTACACGGAATTAACCATAAATAACATGTCCGTTTTTTAAGAAATATAAAAGTTTTGAAATATGGTAATCTGACGATGGAATATTTAGAAAAGAAATATGCTGCGTATCGGTATAATTTAATGAAACAGATGTTAACAATAATGCTAAATTGATCAATTAATTTTTATTATAGGCATAAAAATAATTATAAAAAAGTAATTCCTCTTTTTACAATCGATTTAATGGACGTTGACTCTCCTTCTGTATCACATATCGGAAAGAAGAGCCGAAGTTGAGAGTTTCGCATTATTTCGTTGCGATAATCGTTTCCTCAGAAAACAAACTGTCTAAATGGTCATCCTAATTCCAAAGTAAATCGCCGTCGTTCCGAACTTATATGAGGCGAGGATGATGCAACGCGAATACGCGCACGTATCCCCTGCGAAATTGGAGAAAGTGGAGTCTGTTATGGCAGGCAGAGGCGACCAGCATGTAGAGGACCTCGACCGTGGAGAAAGTATCCGTGCACCCACACAGCGGTATAAATTAATCCATGCCATCGCGCTGTCCGTCCCGGTACGGGCGCACCATATTGCGCGACGCAGACTCCCGCTCGCGATTGATAGCGATGACGACGGGATTTCACTGGCGCCAACTACGGAAGAGTGGATTTTTCTCTGATCGCGCGACGACCGAACGCAAAGAAATAACAAAAAAAAAAGAAAAGAAAAGGAAAGAAGAGAAGAGAAGAGAATCAGAGAAATCGCGATACGTTTCCCTGTATGTCGTTTCCCCGACTGTGACAAGACAGGAAGCATTTTCACTTTCATCTGACGTTGACTCTCGTCCGGCAGATCTTTGCGCGCGTACGAAATTTCGTGGGAGTTCACGCGACGTAATTCTATCTTGTCGTCTCTTCCTTTACGGAAGTTCCGTTTTGCAGAAATTTCCGAGAGAGATATATTTTATAGCCTGCACGATGTCTCGATGTTTTGTTTAATTTATTTTCCGCGCTTAATAGCGTCGTAAACGCAGAATGTGCGAGTAAAGTGCGCTCCTCTTGGAATTTATGGCTATTCTTTTGTAGCGGTAATGTCACTTGACTTTTTTCAAAGCAATTTCCGATGACAAGTAGTTAGACAAACTGCATGCCCAAGGTCAGTCTACTGGGAAATTTCTTTTCCACGTTGTCTCTACGCCGTGCGCATTCGTATGCAAATTTGGGAGCTGCGAGTAAGCGCAGTGTGACCGATTATTGTGAACAAACATTTTACAACATAATAGAAGATTTCTATAGGTATCACAGGCTTCACACGAAATGAGAGAACAATGCCCCATACCCGCGTCACCTCGACTTCATTTTCACCAGAAATTATGGATAAAGAATATCTTGGCAAGCTTATTATTCCCAAACAAATTAGTCTGAATTCGTTTTCTCCTCGGGAACTTGCCAAAAGAAAACGTCCCAAACTTGCTAATTAACATCCTTGATTTCAGTAATTTCATCAGTTCTATTTTTTGGTTAACTTTTAATAAAACGGTAAAAAAAAAATTAATACATGCGTTTTAAATTTAAATAATTAATATTTTTACACGATACACAATATTCTGAAAAATGAATTTTCGTATCTACAAATGTTAATGCAAAAGATTCTCGCGATCTTTTTATCGCTGCTATAAATTTATTTATAGCAGGTATAGCTTAAAAAGAAATATCGTCGTGTTTCAATAGCCAGATTCAAGGTGAGAGCGAGCGTACTTTGAAAGAGTGAAGACAGTGACGAAAACGATATTTTTGTTTCGAGTTCATAAGGGTCGCCTGATAGGATCGGCGTAGTGACTATAATAGCCGTTTCGTTTTACCATATGTATATATTTATATGTGTTTGTGTTTATGTGTGAGTGTGTGTGTGTTTTCACACACCTACACCGTACGTAGATATAAATATATAGAGCACAGATTCATATAAACTGCAGCAGAAGTTACAAAGTAACGTATCTCGAAACATTCAAAGATGCTGCTCCTGACATTCTCTCTTCTCTGCATCTTTATTTGTTTCTACTGCATCTACGATTGCATGAAGCCGAGAAATTATCCACCCGGTAAGTGACAAGATATTTAACAAGAAAGGTGACATTTAATTTCGAAGCGTTTAATTTTGTGATATTACGAGCAATTAGTGCCCAAACATTCACACAATAACATGCATTTCTGCACTTTTCATGCGCATATCTTTCTCAAGTAAAAACGATTTCGTTGTTCTTCACGCTATAAATATACAATAGATGCTAACAGATGTCTTGATACAAACATTACAATTTTTAATATCTCTGAAAGTACTTAATTCCGAAAGCTGATCTTTCGAGAGAAAGTCATAGGGTTTTGAAAAATACATGGAGTTTCTTGAATATTTAATTTATTTTTGGAATTCAGTTCCGCCGTAGATGACATTATTTTATCTTCTTAATTAATTTTCAATTCTAAAATAATTTTATCACTAAAATCTTTACATTCGTCTAAATTTAAAGTTTTTATTTTTAATAATCAATATTATATCGTAATAATCATATATCAATAAAGACATGTCGATAAATAGTTTTTCTATACATTTCTTGAAGAATGCGTGTATAGCATGACATAAAGTGTGGAAGAAATAGTCATTATAATCACACTTTTGTCGATATTGCGTTATAAAAATAATATCCAATATGTACTCAAGTCCCAGACGATTATTAAAATTAGCCATTTTACTATTAAGATAATTATTCATCTTACTTCATAAGTATGTATCTTAATTTAAAGTTTAGATCCAAAAATATTCTAATAATGCTAACATTTAATGATATATGATGATCTTTTGATATTTTGCTGAGCAAAAATACTGAAGATAAATTAATTATTTATTATATTAATATCTACACTGCAAATCCAAGTGTGTATGTCTAAATTTTTACATATTTTATCTGTGTTTTACGCAATTAAATGCATATTTTTTACGCGCTTACACATACTATTATAAAATTAAGCGTTAAAAATATGCATTTAACTGTGTAAAACAGATAAAATGTGTAAAAATATAACACGCATATAAATGCGTAAAAAGTGACTACAGATTTACACACTTGGATTTGAAGTGTACAATTATGAAACTCTATGCACGAATATTTGCACACATCAGGACCAACGTGGATACCGTTACTCGGATGTTTGCTGAAGTTCTTACGGCTACGCTCGAAATACGGATACATTTATATGGCTCTGCAAGATCTGAAGCGTACGTATGGGCCGATATTAGGATTAAAGCTCGGAACTCAAAAGGTGGTGGTGATTTCGACGTACGATCTGGTGAAGAATGCTCTTCTTCAAGATGAATTCAATAACCGGCCGGACGGATTTTTCTTCAGGGTACGATCGTTCGGGAAAAGAAAGGGTACGTAGCTATACTTATATATAGTACGCGAAATTAATTCCTAACATTTGAAATGAATACGTCAGAGATTCTGAAAATTATTCACTTTCTTTAGCAACAATAAAAAAAAGAAATAAAGTCTTTGTGTTTCTCTCATTTCATTATTCAAGCGACATTTGTTATTCAAGGCGTTCTATTCACCGAGGGTACCACGTGGTCGCAGACTCGTAAATTTACAATGCGGCATCTGCGAACGTTTGGCATAGGTCAGTCCATTATGAAAGAACAATTGACCCTGGAGGCTCGGAATCTCGTTGATCATCTACAACTGATAAGCGAGCGTGGCGCGGTGATGATGCACAGGGTCTTCGATGTCGCGGTGCTCAACTCGCTGTGGTTCATGATCGCCGGGCACAGATACGAGTACGAGGACCAAAAGCTGCAAGAAACGCTCGAAACGGTTCACGATGCCTTTAGGTAAATCTTAATAAGAGGCGGTCCGTGTTGTTTGACAAAACAAACACTCAAGAAGAAAGCGTATATATACACTTATTTTCGCAAGAAAAAAAAAACATCGATATTTTACACAGATTAATGGACAACCTGGGTGGAGTGATTTCGCAAGTGCCTTTTTTACGTTTCGTGATCCCGGATTTGTTAGGCTACAATGAACTAATGAGGATTCTCAACAATCTGTGGCGCTTCCTCGACGAGGAGATCAAGATACACGAGAGAGAGTTATCCGATCAGCCACGTGATTTGATTGACGCGTTTCTTTTGGAGATTCGTAAAAATGATAAAAATGAAAATACGATTTTTGACCGTAAGTTAATGTGTGTCGCACAATGTGAAACTTAACACTTTACCTAAACACCAGGAGCTTGCTCAAATGAAATTATCATTTACTCACTTCATTTATATTGAATTTTATAATTGATTTTTAAATGAATGATTAAGTTTCTTTTTGCGCTGAAAATTTCCTTGCGTTGTTAAATATTCTTACGTTGATTGAATTTGTCTGTGATATTTTTACAAAATATCAGACCTTTTCGGAATTATGTCTTTATAAAATGTAACGATAATTGAAATTAATAAGAGATGCGCACGCGATCGTGTTATAATCGTCAATATTTTTCCTCGTCTAGTAATTTTTCACGTGCGACAATATAACGAAATAAGTAATAAATTACCGTTGACACGCGTGCATGTTTCACGCTGCAGGTGAGAATTTATTGATACTGTGTCTTGATCTCTTCCTGGCCGGGTCGAAGACGACCACTGACACCTTAGCGACTACGTTTCTCTTCCTATCGCTGAATCCGAAATGGTTGAGGATACTTCAGACCGAGTTGGACGGTGTCGTTGGTAGGTCACGAGCTCCAACCGAGGATGATTTACCATCCTTGCCACTAACGGAAGCTTTCTTGGCCGAGGTAATGTAAGAAAGAAGAAGTTATGAACTACAGGATATAGACTATTATGTGCAAACCGACGGAGTATATAAATCATCGATTGCTGACAGAAAGATTTAAGAAAAGATAGATAGATTCGAGAAAAGTCTCATTGCAACAAAATTATTAATAATTAATTTTTAAACATATCAGAGATTTCTAGAGAAATAATTTATTTGATTCTAATAATAATTTATGACGGTCAGAAAATAATTAACGTTAGAAAATAATGTTTTCGTGATTTAATTGACGTTTTTTATGTGGTATAATAAATAGAACTAAGTAGCTTTAATAAAATATGTAACTGCCAATAATAATTAGATAATGATAAATATTCATAATTCAGAAAATGATATCGATAGCCTGGTTGCAATGTAAATGACACGAGTATGAATTTGATGTAGGTACAAAGATATTTAATTTTGACTCCACTCGGCGTACCTCATACAACCGCGAAGGACGTTTCTTTAAACGGCTATCAAATTCCCAAGGTAATAAACTATCTGATCTGATATATAACTGTAGCGCGAGCTTCGATATACATACAATTAATATTTCTAAATCTTGATTTTTTCATATCTATTTATTTCAATTATTTCTAAATGTATAAAATAAATATATATGTACGCTTTACTTTTTCTTATTTCTTCTTTCGTGCCCTTCATCAATACGTAAAAAGAGAAATAAAGTATCTGCTCGTGTATATCAAAGTTTGCCGATTAATTATCGATAAACTATATGGTTGCATTTTAAATTGCGTTCTATTATGTGCCGAAATTATAAGAGGATCGTTATTTTGCAGGACACGATTATTCTGTTCGACTATCATAGTGTTCACAATGACGAGGTTTACTGGGAAAAACCGAACGAGTTCCGACCGCAACGATTTCTCGACGAGCAGGGTCGATTCTGCCGGAATAACTACAGCTTGCCTTTCGGTTTAGGTAAATTTCAATAAAGGAAGCTACGGAGAGAGAGACGTAATCAACGCGTCGAAATGTAGCCGCTAATGTCCCACTTTCGCAACCATCATTCGTGCAAAAGTCATTTCTACTTCAGTCTCTCTCTCTCTCTCTCTCTCTATTGCGTAAATTTTTCAACCTTCACGAAGGTATGCGAAAGATAATCAATTCGCTATTGTTTGGGATTAATTACGGGAATGCGAACAACTGTTTCCCATTTCAGGCAAGAGACGCTGTCTGGGCGAGCAGCTGGCGCGCTCCACGTTGTTCCTGTTTTTCACCTACGTCGTGCATTACTTCGACATGGAGATCTCGACCGAGCACGGCAAGCCGGACCTGAACGGCTACGACGGTTTCACCCTGTCGCCGAAACCATATCACCTCAAGCTCACGAGGAGATCCAGCCGCGGGGACGATCATCGCCACGTGACCCGCGCGAGCACATGACTACGGAGTACATTTGGACTTCTGCGAAGGGGCACGATTTCGTCGAACTCGTAAAACGTGCGCGTAAAAGCAAGACTTTCACGGCGTAGAACCAATAAACGCCATTCGCAAACGCCGCCGGGTTCGCGCCGTCCGCCACCATGTACGGGATCGGTTAACGGAAACACAGATCTTTTTGTCAAACAGCGCGCTCGCGCTACGCGTAACACGTGACACACGTAACGCGCATAACGTATAACACATTATGCATAATACGAAGCAGGCCGATTACAAGTGACCGCGTGCGGCGCATTTAACTTGAACGCGATAACACGTAATCCATCATTTAGAGATACGCGTAAGATTTAAGACTTCAGAACGAAAGTATTTCCTTGGGCGGGAGTTATTATGTTGTCTTCTTTGTCACGTTATTTTTCAAATCAATAACTTAAAAGAGATGTTTTTGATCTTTTCGTTAATTAAAGTAAAGAGAATCACGTTTTAACAAACCATTGTGTTTCGCTTATTTCTTCTGCTTACGTCCTCTCGCTTACGCGAGCTCTCGAATCGTGTATACAGAAGTACGGCTTCTGAAAAGCAAACGTACTTTATTCGCAACACGTGGCATTACAGAAACGTTTCATGACAAATCTAACGACGCGCAAGAATACGTGATTTCGATTACTTCTCCGCGCGGTTTGAAATGCTAGACGCGAGTATGAAAGGTAGATGACAGCTTCAATAAACGAACGTAAGTTAATAGAAATGTGCCGCGCGCATTTCTAGCAATTTGCTAGCTCTCACGCGATCTAATACGTGAAAGATGCATCGTGTGTTTCACTTGGAGTTATGGATGTAGGTACATGTCGATATTTCTATCTCATTCGAACATGGTCGGCTTGGCTTATTGTCTTCTTTCAGCGTGTAGGAAGGCGGTAGCTTGAAAAAAATGGGCTTGTAATAAAATTATACTAAAATGTTCTTGTGGTGAAATAACATATAACATATTTAATATGTCATCTACAATATTTAAATCGCTAGTAGAAGCTTGTATTTACAATAAAGTGACATTATCTTGCTAAATTCTTGCATAGTATACTATTTTACGTAATACTTTCTCAGTACTATTTGAAAAAAATAGAAACTACAAAAAGAGAAAATATGAGTTTATGTAGCAACATCCGCCTTTATTATTTTCTTTTTTTTTACTTCTTTCTTCTTCTTTCTTAGGCATAGTATACATTTTATATAGTGCTTTCGGTACTCTTTTAAAAAAATAGAAATTAAGAAAAAAGGGAAAATACAAGTTTATGCACTCAAATCTGCTTCTATCATTTTCTTCTTTTTACTTCTTTTTTTGCGTCGGCTCTGACGCCTATACATATATATATATATATACATTCAAAAAAATATAACAAACAACTAAAACGAAAAATTATAGTCTAATGTAGATTATAGTCTAATATAGACGCTAACACTTGTCCAATTAATAAAATTATAATTCAAAACAAGAATTACTAACTGAATATTGCGGAACAACGCTATTTTATCTCGGAACAATTAACATTTCATAAGGCTTTAGTGACATTATCAATCCAATGGATAAATCCATCTTAATGGATTTTTTACCTGGCACCGGAAGTAAACAATATTTCTGCATTACCCCGACGAACAGCAGGAATAGGGCCGATTTTGCCAAAGCTTCTCCGGGGCATCTTCTCTTTCCTGAGAAAGGAAAAAAAATATATATATATATATTTATATATATATATATATATATATATATATATATAAGTATATTTCACGGATGATGAAACATGGATCGAAATAATCCATTCGCGGGATTCCAATTTGATCGTAATTCGCAGGGCAGAGGATTCCGCGCGAGCGTTAAATTAAGAGAGTACCGTTCATCTTTTTCCTTAACGTGAAAGGCATTCCCAACCTTCCGGTCGCGCCGTGAAATACCCGGAAAGAAAACAAGAAAGAGTTATCGTAATTACATGCATTACGATGCGATATGAGAATGGCTTACATGCAATTAAGCACGTTAACGACGCGCACATGAACAAAACGATCATTTCCGTTTTGCCAAAGAATTTTTGTGACATCTGAGTTTTTCACACATTTATAACTACTATATTTCTTTTAAAAATCTCGCAAAATTTACTCTCCGTAAACCTCAGAATAATTTACTGACCTTTGCCGAATAGAATAATATTTTCTGGCTGTTGATAAGTGCCGTCCTTGCTGATGTATCTCTCTGGCTTGAATAAAGTCGGATCGGGGAATAAATCCGGATCTAAATTGTTCGAATATACATTCATGAGAATGGTAGCGTTCTTCGGTATCTTGTAACCGTCGAGGATTGTATTGTTGAGAACGCGACGTGGCCCGATTATAGGTGTGACGTTCCATAAGCGTTGGCACTCGGTCAATGTCGCTTCCGTGAAGGGCATTCTGTTGATTAATTTGAAATTCGAATACATAAACCAAACGTTCGAGCACGTTTCTCGGATAGGAGAATCGGATAAGAAGAGCACAATATATGTCTCTCCTCTCTTGGAATAAAAAATATAATCTAAAGAAGCAGTTGTACTCTTCTCAAGGACACAAAATCACGCCGTTATTACTTGATTTTGTCCTCGAGCTGGGGAAGCCTGTGGGGACCGATCACGGCGTCGATCTCCTCCTGCAGCTTGCGTTGCACGTCCTGATGATTGGCCATTTGCAAGAAGAGAATATCCAACGACGCTGTCGTGGTGCTGGTGCCGGCGATGAAGAAGTCGATCAACGTCACGAGCAGATTCTCGTCTGAAAAGAAGCGGAGGAGATGATCGCGTGTATGTCGGGCAAACGAGTTCGCCAAGAGGCGAACGCTTTCTCTCGCGCGCACGTACGGTGTGCTTTCATTAACGCGCACCGACCGACGACCGACGGACGGGGCACGCGGGAGGAAGCGTTAATTTCCTCAGCCGAACACCCGAGAGAAGATTGCGAGAGGAAGAAGTGTTTTCTGAGCGTTGTCTCGCTCTCGGTAATATAGAAAGCAACTTGCAGGGGCCGCACCTGAAAACACAGGGGCTTTGTCTCGTTGCTTATCCGTTGCGCTGTTGTACATCTCCAGGAGGAACAAATCGATAAAGTCCATCTCGCTCCCCTTGACATACTGTCTCTTGTGCTCATTGATAGTGTCCTGCAGGTACAATTAAATGACATTAATGCGGCGCGTTAGAAAGAAGCCGAAGTTGAATTGGCATCGAGGTCATCGCGGGGCCGCGCACGTACGCACCATTAGGAAGCCTTTGAGCTCATTGTTTAACGTGACGAGGATGTTGTATCCCGACAGCTCCGGCGCGATGTAACGCATCCAGGGGAAAGCCGCCAGAAAGCCGCCGCTCATATCGAACTGTTGCGCGCGACGATCCAACAGATCTATGAATTTCTGCAACCTGCGAGCAATTGCGGAACCACTATAGTAGAGACAACACTAGACGCCAATTCGCGGCCGACTTCCTTCCTCGAGTTCTCCGGAAATAAATCCCCGGAAGTACCGCGAGTTGCTGAGGAAGCGTATTTTTTTCGTCGATTGTTCCATCGGCGATTTCACATATGTGTACAATACCTCGAGTGGTCCTCAGACGGCTTCCGTCCTGTGATCAGCATCCAGAGAACATTTATCACAGCGGGCGCGAACACGGGTCGTATCTGCCGCACGCCGCCCTCCGCCAGCTTATCGACGATGGCCGTCAACTCGTCCTTGAGCAGCTCCATCATCGCGTGCCTGGCAAAGCCGATGGACCTCAGAGCGCGTACCGTCCAGGCACGCAATTCCTTCCATTCGACACCGTCGTTCATCGTGATCCCTGATCCCAACGATTTTTAATTAATTCTAATAATCTTGACGACTCTTGCCCTCTGTCTTTCATCAGCAAGTCGAATTTAATTGTTGAGAGACTTCTCCTTTAAAGCGCCGATCGCGAATCAGATTATTCTCTCTCAATTTTTCATTTACGAGAAAATTTAAACTTGGAAGTTTCGTACGTTTTGAGTGGTTTTGCATTAAGCATTGAGAAAAATTTAAATTTATCTTTACATTTATTAAAAATTATGCTCCTTTATAATTTACGATAAAAAATAGAAATATTAAATACTGACAATATATATTCAAGACAAAAGATATATAGTATTATACCTAAATGCACACTCACATAAATAATTTATTTGACAAATAAAATAGAAAAGAATCCCATCTTTCTCTTATTTTTATTCAACGAAAATGCTGATATCGAGCTATGTGCGTTTGATGAGATTATAATTTTTTATATTGTTGAAATATAAAATATGAAACCGATTTTTAACCAAATTCTAAACTTAAATATAACGGATTTCGATCGAACTCATTGTATTTATTTGTAAATTTACCTTTTCTGAGTCCCATGTTTCGCATCTTTGTAAACTCATTCCAAGGACGTCCGTCGTAATCTTCGCTGAGACATATTTCTTGTATAAGCTTCTTGCCAGTGACAACAATCAGGTTATTGGTGCCCAAACGTAAACTTATGATGTTGCTATTGTAAATCTTGCTGAGTTCCAGAAACGCCATGTGTTGCCCACCGTGTTTATGCGTTAAATTTCTTAAATAATATCGATTTCCAATAAATGGCCATGGAAAGGGACCTAAAAATTACGGCTTCTTGAATATGAAAATTAGATATACAAAGCACTTAATTTATCGTCATCAAGTATAAATTATCCCTAAAATAACATTTCTTTCATTACTTTAAATTCTATGAAATACGTATTCTTATTAAATAAATTTCCGATATCGCGATAACGAATTTTTCGAACATGATTATTTCATTAACTAATTATTTCGATAAATATTTCGCGTATATTATTTCTCCTGTCATTTTCTGTTTCGCTTGTTTTAATCTTTAAAAATAATATCTTTTTAAAATTGTTTTTAACTTTTTAATTTACCGAGTAGAGTAATTTTGTTCTATTTTTCCTACTTATCGCAACGATAATCTCACGTAGTTTCCGCGAAATCTAATTTCTGTTTATTTTTATCTTCTCGAAAAGTATACCCGGCTAGCACATCAACTGCTGAATACGTCGACTTTCTTTGTAAATATTAGAAAATATTTTAATACTTTCTAATTGCAAAGTGCGGATTTTATTATATTTTATTTCTACATATATATTGGCTTTAAATTGAGACTAACAATAAGACATATAATCAATGAGATTATTTAAGCGTCAAAACTTTAAGAAAATACGTTAAAAAATAAATTTCAACGCAAAAAACTGACGTTTACATAATATATTGCCAATTTCTATTTGCGATATGTCATTTTAAATTAAACAAACTCTTTCCAATTATGGATTTGTTCAACTAAATTCGCGAGTAAATTCAAAGAATATCGGAGACATCGAATATCGAACATCCATTATCAAAAGACACGGTCGTATCTCGGCGCTAAAGAATATACGCACGAGATCGGACCGTTTGTCTTTAAAATTTCCCAGATAGCACAGAGAATGAAAAAAGAACTGTTATATGTCACCAATTCTGAGTTCATTTTCAGATGCAAAAAGATTTCTTTTTCTAAAGGAATTCTTTTTGCACCTGAAAATAAATTCAGAATTGATGACATAAAACTGAATATACTAATAAATTCTTTTGGGCTCTGTGTGCTATCTGGGTTCACATTACTCTTTGTAATTGTAATGTCAATGAAGCTAATTCGAAGTTTAACCTTCAATTAACTTGAATCTTCGAATCTAGCTTATCTTCTATCTCATTTAATGTGTAACACGAACGTTTGTATTTACTATAACTTTGTAAATTTTAAAATTAACTATATATATGAGACACTTTAATTTAAAACAATAATCAAGAAATATTAATTCTTCCTTCATCTTTCTTATAAATGTTAAAATACTTAATATCGCTAAAAAAAGCCCGAAACATACGAAAGGAAAATTTTGTATTGATATGTAACTGTATGTTTGAAGATAAAAATTGTTTTACGCACCAAGTTCTGCATAGTAGCTTCTTATAGTGTCTGATTTAATATTTCCTAATTATTGTTTTGTAAATTTTGTTAAGAGCAGTGAAAATATTATTTTATGCCAACTGACATTTTGTGAAATAAATAACATAATTATAAATTATTAAACATCCATTTTATTTATACAATTTCAAATTTTAATAGAATATTTATTTTCATGAATTTATAAGTTAACGCGCGTTTCTATTAATTTTCTTCATCATTCTTCAATATAATAAAATAATAATAATATTAAAAGAAATTAAATTGCTTAATAAGAATTCACTAGTATATAATTAAGGATTAATATTAAACTTATTAATTTTGTTTAATTACTTAGACAGCAAAGAAAGACATGTATTAAACATTATATACATATCTTTATTATCATGACATGAATTAAACATTATATACATCTCTATTATCATTTTTAATTAATTCACTTCTGATTTTAATATTCAGTACGCAAAAATTTGTTTAGTCTTGCCCTGATAAATTATTTATCAAAGAGTAATACTAAAGTATAATACTATATACAATATCAACAGACAAAAATATCTTCCCTTGCATGAGAAATATTCTATGAACTAGATCATAGAACCGTTCTCCAACAATCGACAAGTTAAAATCAAGAATTAAAATTCAATTTTACGTGTATGGTGTAATTGTTATTCTTGAATTCGCTCTTGTAGAAGAAGGCCAAAGTATTAATAAGTAAATTACCTGGCGGACGCCTCGGTCTCTGTCGCAACACCAGAGTAATAAGAAGAACAGTTAAAATCGCCACAGCTACGACCACAATCATCGTGTCTCGTTCTGTCCTTTATCGTGCCGAGCACGTGCTTTCCGAAATAGATTGTCGCGTTCTGCTCGCCTGAATGGCTCCGTGGAAGAGTTTTAAGAAGCAGTAGCTCCTTCCGAATTGGATAAAGATTTGTCCAATCAGTAACGTCTACGTGTCTAGCCCGATAAGACATATAGCTGAAACTAATATGACCTGCCTACGGGAATAATCTCACGTCTCAGCAGGGCGCAAAGAAAAAAAAGAAACTGTCGGATCTACACAACGGGTAGCGCGGGACAAATTGATCCGCTGATACGATTCGTACGCGCGAACCATCATCGCATGCACGAGCAACAAAATTGTCTCGCATGTGTGAACCGACTTGTGTAACTGGCCTGATTATCGTCACATCCGGCGAACGGTGATGACGAATTGCTATTCTCTGTCGCGCGCATGAGAAAGCTTCTGTGTTTCTCTTAACGAAGTTCTAACGGTCTCCAGTTATCTATACCTAAATTAGTGTACACTCTTTACACTTAAAATTAAATAATTAATATACATTTGATATTTGACAAAAGCGAGAAGGAAAGTTCTAGTGCAGTCCAGTGCAGGAATAGACTTATTATTATTTGATCTTGATACAACGGTAACATACCTGAAATAAGACATATAATTGACTGGAAATCGGCATTATAAACGATTAGATAAGGTTGATAAGGCTACGCGGAATTGTGATTCTATATACGACGATAAATTTGGAATTCATAAAGAATCGTTAAAGATCATTGAAGATATAGCGCCAGATTATGCGCGATTTGTATAATTCGACATGGTGCAAAATTCGTATGATGTATATTCAAATAAATGGACGGTATTCACCGAGCTTACATTCATACATATGCTATTCGTTTTCGCTAACAGAGCGGTTTCTTCGACGTAAATTAAAAAACGTAAATTACACATATATCTGACGCTAGCTTGACAGAATGCCTGCAGGAGAGAAAAATATTATTGCTTGCTACACGCAACAGTCACTCTTTACGACAATTACGACACAATCTACTCTAATTACGATTCACGTTGATGGCACGAGAAACAAGCATTCTACCTTTCAGTTAACTCTGCGATCTGGCGGGTTCGCGAATTGTCCCGGTCTCATATACATATAATATAAATGAGCCGCGAACTTCTCAGCTAATGTAGGGGAAAAAATTTTCACAATGTATGCAAATATGTATTGTGCTAATATTTATTTCGTGTTATCTTAACACTAAAAACTATCTTTTTTTAAAACTATACTTAAGCTTATCAAGTTTTCTTAATATTATGTGTTTAACATTTTGCTGTAATGTAGAATATGTATATATGTGCAAATATCTGCTTTATCTATTCGCGCGCATTTTTTTTTGCATCACATAAACACCATTTTCAAAAAAAATAAAATAATAACAATCGAACTGTAAAATAGGTCAAACTAACGAGCACTATAGTAAGGTGATACTTAAATACAAAATATAAAATTTTTTAAAAGCGGACAGACGCGGTACATGTTTCAACTTTACTTAATCTTCTTCAGCAAAAATACAAATAATTAGCGAAAAAAACATGAGTCGCATAGTCGGTATATAACGATAACTTGATAAATTAGTGTAAAGAAAACAAAAGTTACATAGTCATTGAGATTAAACGAATATTCTGAATACGAATCATATGACATATCTATAATGACGCATTCTAAGGTCAGCATATAATAAACTAACAATATCTAAGACAAGCTCGTCAATGTAATAACCGCGTAATGTACCGCGTCTGTTCGCTTTTAATAAATTTTATATTTTGTATTTAAGTGTCAACTTATTAGTGCTCATTGGTTTGGCCTATTTATAGTTTGATTGTTATTACATTAACGAGCTTGTCTTATATTGTTAGAACAAAATAAATTCTTTGTAGAATCTACGTCCTAAGATTATATATCTAGTAAGAAACATACCAAGATTATCTATAAAATTAATAATGTTTAAGAAAAGATTAAAGAAAATTCAAAACTTTAATAATTTTATCGTAAATAAATTTTTATTTCAGTCAGGCATTTTGGTACAGTCGTGCACATATCGGTTGCGACATTTTTTCATGGGTTTTTAGTATATATATTTATTATTTAATACATATAATATATATTTTATAGGTAACTAATATTTTGCAAGTGCGAATCACGATAGGTATCATCTTTAGTCTAGAGACAGTACATCAATCGTGGTTCGCATTTACAAAATATTAGTGCGTTTCCAAACCTATTAAAAAAAAGTGTCGCAACCGATATATCCACGGAAATTCACGAAAATATATATTCTTTAATTTTATATTTTTTAAGTATAAAAACGAATATTTATTTCTATATGTACATTATATATGTGACAATAATTTATGTATTTACAATCGTGTATTAAAAAATTGAATATTTATTTGCATGTTAAAAATATATAATTTTTATTTTGTCCGATAATTATTTTACATTTTGTTACACGTCTTAGTTATTAATTTATGTATATATGCACGGTATGTCATCCAAAATTATGGTATAATCAGAAAGGATGATTTGTCGTGCAAAAGTAAAATTTCTTCGCGCAAAGTGCTTGTCTCAAAAAAATAAAAGTTTTGAGAAAATGTTTTTTATAAAATAAAAAATCAATATTATCCTTTATTAACCATATTGAGAATTTTCCTTTTTCTGATTGTATCGTGATTCCGAATGCACTGTATATACATACTTAAATATTTCAAGTATAATAAATATAATAAGAAACAAAGAATAAAAATTCAAAATCATAAAATCAAGCATAGATACACATAAAATAAAAAAAAAACGTAAAATAAGAACATAAAAACAAAATAAACATAAACATGAAAATAAAAATTAAAATAAATTTTACTTCCTCAAATACAGATTTCATATAGTTTATATAATGTATAAATATGTGGATCTCCTATGTACGATCTAACTCTTACGCGGAAATAAAAAGCTTGGATCTGATATTTAAGCTGGTAGCTCATTTTTATTACGTGGCCGTTTTAAGTAATAATAATAAAAATCTCTATATCTTATAATATCTTAAGACTCGATGAAAATCAGCCTTAGATTAAGAAATTAGGTCATTTTTTGGAATTTTAATTAACTTTATCTTTATTCTTAAATATAACAAGAAGTAACAAAATATTTATCGAGAATATTAGGTATGTTAATATTGTATAGAATGATAGAGAATCTATAAATCATTATTCGTTAAAATCTGTATCAACTATTGTTACTTAGGTTACGCATTGGAGATTGAAGATTAGAATTCAGTCAATTAGAATGAAACGGACTAAAACTATATGATTGATAAAATTCTAATCTTTAATTCGCAATTCTCAATCTTTGCAATGCGTCATCTGGTATATTTATTTCGATCTTATATCTGTTTTTGTTTTTAAGTGAGAATGAAATTGTTTCGTTAGCCAGAGATTTTGTAAACGGAATATTATTTATCTCGATTTGATAATATCAATTTGTAAAACAGTGCGTAAATAAGCAGAGGCACAGAGCGTGAATTGGAGCGTAAAATAATTTACGCGATTTTTACAGTATAGACATTACGCCTGCATATTTTTTAGTTACACTTTTGATGCGTTATTTTTTTTTATTCGTATTTTTCTTTCAAGAATGAATATACATTCTTTGTGTCTCCAATTCAAAAAAGTGTAATTATCTCATCGGGTCATGGAAATTGTAATTTTTCGATTGTCATGCACGATACATTTCGAAAACACAAAGTACTTTTATAATTAGCAAATAGTCATCGGAACTTGTTACAAAATTTTTCGAATATTCCGACAGTTCTGAATATCCATAATCCGTTGATAATATATTAGAAAATAACAACAAATTCCGGCTTACTTGAATTCTTTTAACAAATTGTAACAAATTGATAGTATATCTTCCTCAGAGAGCCTTTTTCCCTTCACAGTTTTCAACCAATCACATTTTATTAATAATAACGGACATTAACATCCTCAGAGTTTTTTTCCTTTTACAGTATTCAACCAATCATATTTTATTAATAACAACGAACATTAACATACTTTTCAACAGTTACGTATTTATTAAAAAGCAAAAGAAAAACAATAATAAAATATAAAATGTAGTCTTTCTAAAAATATTACGTATTGCATAATATATAATGCATTATACGTACATAATCAGATATTATGCATGATGTATACATTTACATATAGCGTTATATAAAAAAAATTAAGTCGAAAAGTCCTAAACCATTTTTTTTACAATAACGCAATCACTACTGCAGTAATTATAGCTTCATTGAGCATTAACAACTTTGTAAAAAATAAAAATCCGGTTAATAGCACAGAAAAGAAGAGAAAAATATCAAACATATGGATTGATTTCATTTTCTTATATTTATCGTGTTGTTTAGCTTCAAAAAAATTTTTTCTATATTATTATTAATTGAAGAAAAGTTAAAAATTTTAAATCGGAGACATTGAAGGCTCTTAGACTTCTTGGAAATATTGGAACGGATAATGAAACTTTAAACCTTGATATTATATTTTCTTAAAAAATATACATTTTAATATAAAAATAAGTTTTAAAAATGACATATATCTTTATTGTGCAATACTTAGTTATAAATTTTATTGTCTAAATGATGAAAAAAATTATGCTTTATAAAATTTATCTATAAGTGTCTATAATACTCTCCTACTTCTGGAGAAATAAATAGCAGTTAAACTATTTAATTTATACACGCTTATATAAATATTTACAGACAACAATTATCTGTGTACGTAAATTATTTATATACCTAAATTGTTTATTTAAACTTTTTAAGAATTTTTTAATCTAAATTATATTACATTATAATACAGTATAATTACAAGTTATCCAGTTCTATTTTTTTTTTACGTTTTTTTACTGTTTTGTTTCCTTTTATAGTCTCCATTTTTCTTTTTTTAGCCTCTTTCTTTTTTTGTTGTTTACCCAGTTTACGTTTAGCTGCTAGATCAGGATCAATCACAAACTGGTGACACAAAAAAAATAACGTATAAACTTTCTGAGCACTTATATTCATAAAGTTTAACAAATACATAAACATGAATATCCTGTAGTATAAAAATTAACAAAGATATAAAATAAATTTACCTGTTGCGCACGAACTTTTCTCCTTTCCGCTTTCTTAATGTCCAATTTTTGTTGCACTCGATTTAATAATTTGACATATTCCGTATTTCCTATAGACTTTTTAATCATGGCAGCTACTTCTTTGGCAAGTCGACGTAATTCAGCGTTCGTTTCTTCCGTTGTAGCCATTTCCCGTACCAATTGAGACATGATATTAAAAAGTATCGCATTTAGATTCTTTATAGGCACTGTAGTTACTATACCCGCAATAAACTTAAACGTTGCAGTTCTCTGAAAATGGTAATGTTGTTTATATGGTTTGTATTTTTCGATATATAGTTTTCACAGATACATACATATCCGATGTAAAATATGTATTTATAATTTTCTAAGATACACATAGATAGTTTTCATAGATACATAGATATCTAGTAAATAATAAGAATGTTACTACGACTTTTCTTACCACTGATGTTGATTTGGGAGCTTGCGTTATTTCTATATTAACAGCTTTTCTCAGTCTTCTAATAAGCCAAAGAAGAGACAAATTATTACTATTTGCCGCCTTATTCTTGTCATCTTGCTCATCATCTTTCGCAGCGGACGCTTCGACCGAGTTCAACATTTTTGCAATAAAGATTAGATTCTTCACAACTTGATCCGCTAACTGCTCGAATGTCATATCCGGATAAAGTTGAGCCACTAAGTCTAGAATCAAGCTCTTCAGAGTTTCACCGGGCCTCGAGTACAAGTAGCCCTCGTGTACTCCATCGCTCTCTGGATTATTTAAAAGTTCCACGACTTTATCAACGTCAAGGGCAGCCAAAACAAAACCAATCATTTGCGCCGCCGCTAATCGAGCCCACAGATGCGGATGCGCCAGCAATGATTGGCAATATTCTGAAATAAAAAAACAAAGCTGCAATGTTTACTGAAAACAAGTGCTTTAGAAAAATGTTTGAGAAATAATAGCTTACCGGCGAAACAGTCAATGGAATTTTTGTACTTTTCATTTGTGAGAAAAGATGTGTAACGTGCTATTTTCAGTAGCAGTTGTAACACTTGAATTATATGATGATCTTTCGTTCTTTCATCCTTCGAATTGGGATCATTCGGCTTTGCATTAGGTAACATTGGGTATTTTGAGAATTCCACGGTGTCGGAAACAGAGAAGTGATTGTAAAACTGCTTCAGTAACAACGGCAAGAGCTGAGGGAGGCGCGAGTCAAAATCATTTTGCTCGACCGTCACGAATATGCCGCATAACTGTGCCGCCAATGTTCGGTATCTTATTGTGGAATCGCTCAGCCATTGAATCGGCCACTTGTCGAACAGCTTATTCCTGTCATTGGACGATATCCGCGTAAGTATTTCTTTTATACATTTCGCGCAAAGTTTGCGACAGGTCGGATCGTCGTCGTCTATCAATCTCGCGCCGGTCATCAGAAATATCATTTCCGCTCTTGTGGCTAGCGTTTTCAACGGGAATCCCGTGACGATGGTGTGGATCATTTCCAGCGCGCTCAATCGGCCCGGTTGCGTCTCGTAACTCAACTGAGTGAGATAGAAGTATATATGTTTGTTCAAGTGCTTGCCAAGCGGATAGCCCATGAGATAAGAGTAGAACACCGAGCGCGATTGCAATTTAACGTGCTCCAGCTCCGAGGTGACGCTCAGCATCGCCACCTTCTCCATGACGGCGTGCATCTCGGCGATAATCATTTTTCGATGTATTATAGCCTTGAGCAAGGTGAACGCGGTAGCGTGCTTCTCGCTGTCGTGTAGATCCTGCTCCGCATACAAGAGAAGTATCTTCAGCTGGTCGGCATCAATGCTGAAGTACTTCACGTCGCGGACGACCACGGACATGCATTTGAACGTGGCCGTCACAAGATCGAAGTTGTCCCCCTTGCTCAATCCCGCGGCGGCGTATTTGTGCAAAATACCGAACATGGAGGTGCAGATGTCCGATATCGCTGCGCGCATCGATTCCAAGTCCATCTTGAGCATCCAATTCAAGCACTGCAATGCCACGGTGCACAGCTTGACGTGGTGGGATCTCAGGCAATCGCTTAAAACCGACACGAACGGTTCCAGGTAACGTTTGTACTCCACACCGGCGACCTTGTCCCGCTTCAACAATATGTGATGCAGTTTCAGGCCGAATTCTATCATTACATGAGCGTTGGCGTGCTTGGTAGTTTTTGCGGAAGCTTTAATGCCCATCCTGTTTTTCGGCTCCGGTGGTACGAGAAAATAATTCGATCGCTGCGTCAAAGCTCCTCTCGTTTCCTTCCTCCGTTCCTCCTCCGCGAGATTTTTACCTTCCTTTTCGGGCATAAGGCTTGGTATGCTTTCCGAAATGATACCGTAGAGAAATACGAGCATTTGTTCTAACGGTATATAAGCGTTGTCCGCCAATCCCAAAGTTACGTTTCGGAGGCATTCCACAATCTTGTGTATCGTTTTATGCGAGTGCGTCTTCATTAGGACTTCTTTCAACGGCAGAATTAAGTCCAGTAAGCAAGATTCTGTTATAAACTCCGCTAAGATGTGGAAAATATCAAAGCTCTTGGTACTCCTTGCCTCTGACACATTTTTGACAATACCAGCTACCTCCTTTTCTTCTGCCGTCAATCCAAATAGATCCACTTTGCACACCTACGTAAAAATAATTATTTGAAGACACACGCATTGTTTAAAATATTTGCTCAAACTTTAATGTATTATATTAATTTTTATCGATAAGAATACATAATTCCAGATTCATAAATACATTCTTTCAAAATTTCCGATATTAAAATAAAATACATATATAATTACAGATCCATAAATAAATTTTTTCAAAATTTTCGATATTAAAATTTCCAGCATCCAAATAAATTGTCGAAAATGTAGATATATATTATTTAAAATTGATTAGCAGAAAAAAAAAATTATAATTAAACATTAAATAATACGATGTATACTACGGATGCATTGCAAATAATATCAATATATTAGTCATTAATCCAATTAATAAATACACTTAATAGAACGTATGGCAGTAACTTGTATAATCAAACATTTCAGAAATACTTACAGATAGAATGCTTTGCAAATTATTATTAATATCACGTTTCTGGTAGTAAGGTTTCAGCGCGAATAGCACAGCCTGTATTGTGTACACGAGAACGTGCACTTGGAAGCCTTTTGTCAACAGTGTATTCATTTCCTTCAAAAGATGATGGAGATACTTCGGTCCTAAAGTTATCATAATTTTCTGCAGCGTCTCGCGAGTCGAACGTCGAACTGATTCCAGACGTGATTTGAGAAATGTACACAGTTTCATAAAGATTCTGAAAAAAAATATATATATATATATGCGTTACACAATTGTTCAAAATTGTTATATATAAATTTTTTTTCCTTGAAATCCTTCAAATCCGAGAATCAAAAATTATTGCTATTTGAACGAAATAATTTTTGAACACGTAAAAAAATGCAAGACATCTCTATGACATCGCGTACTTACCCTGGCAAATTTGCGTCCAGAAGATTCTCGGGCATTTTCTGCAGCAACTTAACAAGCGCGAGGGCAATGGGAACTCTCAGTAAATCGTCCTCCTCCGTCTCGGAGGCGATTTTCTTCTTGTTGACTTTATGACTGCTCTCCTGCCGAGTTCTCGCCACGATGGCTCGATGCAGTTGGGGCAACAAGCCTTTCGATATACTGAACACCACCCTTTTCGCGCCGTATTGAGAAAGTAGCGTTTGCCTTTCAATCACCGGTAAGTCTTCCTTTATCACCTCTTCCTTATCCTTTTCCATTATCTCTTCAATACCTTCAACATTCTCGTCGTTCAGCGCTTCCTCCAATTTTTCCTCATCTCCTTGCTCCGTGCTTTCGCGGTTCTCATCTTCACCGATCGCTTCCTTAGCTTCTTCCGTTTCAGCGACAAGAGCGGCGTTATCTTCAGTTGCTGTCGAGGTGGCTTCGGTTCGCGTTATTTTCTCCACCGGTTTGTACTTCGAAAGATCGTAATGGAAAGAGTCTAATATCGTTACTACTATTCTAATGACTTGCCTCTGGAATTCCGTAGAGGTTCTCAGCTTGCCCAAATAGTACTTCAAAATGATCTCGTAGTGGTGCCACGGTAACAGCCTGCACACCACTCCGACAGTCTCGATAGCGGCGTCAACGAGGCTGTTCTTATGGATGAACGTCTCGTTGCATAAATACGACGAGCAGAGCGGCAGAATGAATTGCGTCAACGTTTTAGGATTAAACGGCTCCCGCGATGTCTTGGCGAGTGTGCAGAACTTGAGTAAGGCGCGGGCTCTCCTGTACAGTTGCAGATGTCGCATGTTCTCGAAGAAGTCGACCTCAGGATCGGCCTCGTTGGCAAGGAGGGACAAGTCCCGTAAAACGGGATGCACGTCCGCGCATTTCAGGGCCATGTGTCCCAAAAGCGATATTGATTGAAGGTAAACAGCTTCCTTCTTGCTCGCAATACCCTTCCTGGTGAGCGCCAGGATAGTGTCGTCCATCAAATAACGCCTATTCAGAACGTTACTCTGGTGCTCCCTCGCCAGTGCCTCCGCGACGAGCTTCAGGCACTCGCCGGAGGAGTCTCGCATCGCCAAATCCGACTCGGTCTTCAGGAAGTAAAAGCAGTTGTGTATCACAGTCACGCCGAACTCCAGCGGGATCGCGTTCCTCCTGGCCATATCGCCGATCAGCTCGAAAGCGTTCAGTCTCTCCTGAAAGTCCGGTTGATCGATCCACCTGTGATCCCACGCGTTAAGCATGGCCAGAATCTTGTAACAAGTCATCACCTCGCGATCATCCTCCACGGACTTCTCGGCGACGGTACGGTACACCTGCAGAAGAGTTTTGCGAGCGGGCACGTCCGATATGAGGCCGATCAACGGCGCGATGGAACGCGCGTGAGTCTCCGGGCGATTCACAATTTTTACGAGATTCGTGACGGTCGTCAGCAGTCCCGTAACAGCCTCCTCATTGCCGCCGGACGTGGCCCTCCTGATTAACACAGGTATTATTAGCTTCAGCACCGTGTCGCACGTCTCGGCATCCGTGACGAATTCGGAGATTCGCGACAGTATGGTCAGCTCGGTCCTGTTTATATTCCTATTGGATCTTTGAAGTCTGCCTCGGATGAATTCCAGAACGCGAGGGACATGCGGCAGAAGTACAGCGGAGCCGTAGTTGACCCCGCTCGAGAGTACCTTCTCCTCCACCTCGAGCGTATTCGTGAGAATCGGCGTCAGCGGCAAGAACGGCGTGTCCACCTGCATCGCATCTTCGTTGAGTTTCCCGTAGTCCTGCAGCGTCAGCATCTTCTCGATTATCTCCAGGATGGCATTCACGACGGACTGATGCGTCTTGGGATTCGACAGGAGTTGCATGATGTACGGGAGAGGAGTGACCGACTCGTCGTCCTCCTGATGCTTCGCGAACAACGGGTAGTACCGCGAGTTCTGGCCCCACGCCATGAACAGCTTCAGCAGGGCCGTAGGACTGTGTATACCCTCGACCGGCAGCTTCTGCAACAGGGGGAATATCGCGACGTGATAGACCGCGTCTATCTCGTGCCGCCGCCAGTCGTAGTCCTCGAAGTGCGTGAAGAATCTGGCCAGTATGCCGACGCAGCTCGTCCTCACGGTCTTGATCGTCGTCAGGTATCCCGGGTGAACCTCCGCCGATCTCCGCAGAATTCCATTCGTCTCGGCCAGGATGCAAATCAGTATCCTGAGCAGACGCGGCAGTAACTTGGTCGACATTTTCCCGCCGAATTCTTCTATCACTATCGCCAACAGATTCACGGCGCTCTGCATGCGTTTGGGCGGCATGACGTTGTTCAAGTCGATGGTGTCGACGATTTTCTCGACGTACTTCCTCAAGTCAAACGCCTCGTCCGCTTCCAGCAACACGTACGACCTGAGTGATCTGAATGCCATTTTGATGAATATGATCATCTCATCCTCCTGCGCACCGCCCAGAAAGCGCAGTATGATCTTCCGCCGTGCAAAACCACCGGCTTTCCCGCCGGTCCTCATGCCGGTCTTCGCAATCATTTTGGCGTAAATAATTCTCATTATGATCGGCATGAGATTCTCGCGATGCTCCTCCACTATCATGTTGCTCTCCCGATCCAGCTTGAAGCGCGCGAGCTCGTTTTTAAAATTCTTCTCGTTTATCAGACCGTACAGCGACTCCTTGTACGGTAAAAGGTACTTGTACTTGTACGCGAAGAGGCAGTTCAGCGCGGCTCTCTGTATGTCGGCGTTTCTCGAAGAGATCAAGTCCAGGTAGATCTGACGCATCTCCGCTTCTCTGTGCATCATTCTCGGATTCTGCACTTTGTCGAATATCTCCATCTGAGCGAGCAAAAGTTTCACTTTGCAATTTCTCCTCATCGCGTCCGCTTGCGCGACTTTTACCTCGCCCTCGTCGCGCTCCTCGTTCTCGTCCTTCTCGTCATCCACGTCGTTGTCCGCGTCGATCAATTCCTTGCGTTTCTCGACGTCGCAACACTTGCCCTCATCGGAGTTGGATCTGAAGAAATTCGCATTCACGAAATCGATGAACAATCCGGTCAGGTCTCTGTTCTTCGTCTCGGCGTAATGCGAGAAGTGCGCCATGCACTTCCAGAGGAGGATCCTGTAATTCTCGAAATCGGGCTTGTCGTCGTGCCTCGCTATCCGCATCTCCAACGACGAGATCACGTGGCAATTGAACGACGATCTCGGTTCGGCCTCCGGTACGTTGTTAGACGTCAATTCGGCCAGAAACGTCGGCCAGAACTGCGGGCACTCCTTGTTGCTGTAACTAGCTACGATTGCGCTCACAGGCTGCCAGAGCAGAGAAAAATTGACGTACAAGTTGCCTACGACGCAACGCAACGGAAATTCGTGATACCTCGGATCGAGATTGGCTAACGCATAACTCTGAAATCCTAGAGCTTGCAGATGCAACAGCTTGCCGCGGTAGCTCTGTATCGTCACGGATTCGCGTTCCGCCAAATATACAAGCTCCATAGCACTTTTGCCATCATCGGACGCCGAGGGCCTCTTCAGAGCTTCGACATTAGAAAACAGGGAATACAAGTGTGATACAGTCAATCGAACGTTGCCGTAAGGTGAACTAAATTTTTTCACTAAACTGTCGTTCAATTTGTCAAACGACGCTAAATTTATATAGTCCGCGTGATGCTGCGACGCAGCAAAATACGTCATGCAGAGATCTATCGCGTTTAAGATATACCTATTGTCGTGACGTTCGTTAACGAGATCGATTATTTTTATGTCAGATTTTACGAAAAATTCGTGGAGATCGCTCGGCTCCGATACATGTATCAACGACTCCAACGTTAATAAAAATACGAAAACGGCTTTATTAATATCCGCGGCGTCACCCGCATCATCGTGTTTCAGCAGTTTTTTATATAAAAATAACAAGCCGTCTTTCAACGTATTCCTAAATTCTTCGCGTAACGGCTTCAGATGTGGCAAAATTACCAAAATTCTCAGTGCGTCGAGCGAAACAGCGTCAGTGGCTAATGTTTTCAATTCCAGCAGAAGATAACCACTACTGTCCATTCCGATGTTCCGTACATCCAAAATGTACTTTTTCCATTTGTCCAGAGTAATACCGCTGAGGCAAGGTGACGCTTTCGCGAGGATTACTTTAGCGAGCAGAAGCAACGTCCTGTTGCTTAATCCAGTGGATATGCTGCGCCGCAACACGTGCGGCAACACCAAAGTTTCGAACGACGAGTAGTGTATTAAATTTTCCACAGAGGAGTACAATAATTCGGTATCGTTCACCGTCATAATTTTCAGCAACAGTTGACTCGAGGTTTCCTGCATCAACTTGACGCTTGACGCCAAGAGAATGGCTACGGACACGTTGATGACTTCTTGCAAGATACTCTTGTCCTCGCTCAACGCGTCCATCACGACGGTACATCTTTTCGTCAAAGGCACAGCGTCGGTTAAGAACCTACCGTTTTTACAGCTGATAACGACATGCACGAGACGCAAGAGTAGAACTAAAGCGTGTGTCTTTATATTGGATTCCGGCAATTGCTTCGACCTTTCGACAAACGTGTCCATCACTTTTAGTATAACATTCCACATGATGTCGCATTTTTGTGGATGTACGTTTTGCAGGATGCACGTTACGATCTCTCGCAGTACTTCGTAAGTGAGCCTCTGGTCGACAGACTCGTCTTGCAGAGCATTGAAATAAAGCAGCAGCGTCTGCTCGCCGCAGGAGTGAAACTGTCCTGGCGTGCCGGATATCACTTCGAACAATAACTTTCCACAACCCGATATCCCATTTTCCTTGTCGTTTTCGTGTCTATCCTCCAGGATACGTAACACCAGTTTGAGGAAAGAGTCCTTATCCTTGATCTTGCGAACTACAAATGCGAAGCTCTCGGCGGCAAATCTGTTCACATATTCCGGCTGCGTGTCGGCCAGCAGCGGCAGCAGCAGGGGCACCACAGTCTCCACGTTTCTCGTCAGATATCGCCATAGAAATTTAAACAAATACGCCAGAGTGGTGAACGTGTACTCCACCTGCTCGGCGTCTTTCGTCTGCAGCAGGGAGATTATTTCGGACAGAAAGTCTGGGAAATAATCGTAAAACTCTTTCTGAAGGTCTCTCGCCACAGCTATCACCAATCTACAGGGAAACAAGAGGACAAGCGGAGATAGCAACGAAAGTCTTTCAATGTGTTCAATTTACGTGCCACTGGACGCGCTACTTACTCCAAGATCGGCTGCAGGAACAGGGGATCTCGTTTTCTCAGATACAACATAAGCATGTCGATCACGTGCTGCTTCCTGTGAAGCAGCTGCGGCAGCGTGACGATGTCCCGCACCTGCCTCCTGAAGGTGGTGTAGCCGTCCGTCAGGTTGAGAACGTTCCATTTCACTAGCGTCTCGTGAAAATAGGTCTCGACCTCCTCGTCGGCGTCGTCCTCGTTCCGATGTGCCACACGGTGGAAGATGTCGACGTCGATCTCCGACACTCGCTCGGAGAACGGCTTGAACTACGAAAGAAAGACCGGTTTCAGAGCGCAAACGACCTAACCTCACACTGCCGCCGTCGACTTCACTCACCCGAAAGACGTTCGCCTCCTTGTGACGGATCGGCTTGTTCTTCATGCTGATGAACTGTGGTTAACCGAACCGATGCATCGTTCGCTTCATTCAAACTGAGAGTGTGCCAGAGAAGTTCCAAATTTAGGCGGATCGTGTCCCACGTGCGAACACACCTACACGTGCAAATCACTGAAAATCTACGGCCTATGCCGCCTATGCAAACCGCGGTTTTTTGCCTATAACCTCGAAGGCTCGAAATGCCATTGTGCACTAACGTCATCTGAAGAAGTGAATGTAAACTACATAACAACATTCCACCTTTCTGCACCGCGGGTAAACAATTTGTGATACGTGTGCCTCTCTGCTTGCAGGCACGAGACACTGCCTTCCGGCTTCGTATAATATTCGTATACGTATACGAATATTATACGATATACAATTTTAATTTATAATTTGTAAAGTCTATACATTGTGAATACATAAATTCGAGCTTTTATATTAATTTCGCAAAATGTTTTTTGTATCTCGATCATTATGGCACAAAAGAGCGGTTAAAAACCATTTTAACATTTTATTTCGCGCTCAAGTAATTAACACGTAAATTTTATTACGTTGCTCACATGGGATAATATATAGGAATAACATATATCACGAAAAAGTATTAAAAAAGCGCAACTAAATCAGAATAGATTAATTGTGAAATTGATGTTGAAAATCAGTACTCACGATATTGCGGCGTTCTCCGATATCGTTCGCCAGTCAAACATCTTCCGCTGCACTTATCCAATACCACAGTATCCGAGATTGATTCAGGAGCATCTCTGCATCATTCCGCGTCGATTGCATGTCACTTTGTTTTACTCGCGATACACTCGCGAGTCGCGACAATATTCGCGAGATTGTATAATTTGATCAAGTTTCACAATTTAATTAATCGAGCAGTTATATTGAGCATTTATATCGGAAATGTCATTCGCGAATTCGGTTAAAGAATTTTCTACGTCCATGGTATGTGATGCCACTTGACACGCTCGCATACGCTTGACGAGAATCCACGATATCGATCCACAATGATAAACTCATTTTCCATTCATTTGATAATTTGCGAATTTATTTAAAGAATATTTATGTGACGAAATAAGTTCTTCTCTTTTCCCGC
>NW_012026814.1:6726099-6727094 GCF_000956235.1 Wasmannia auropunctata
AAATTCAGAAGCACTATTAAATTCTTATCGTTTCCGCGGAAGAGGAGTGAACGAGGCAACCTAAGACACTGTCTTCCGGCCTTCCAGTGAAGCGACACTTTACTGTACGCTCTCACCTCTCGCCGAGGTCGCACATGACGATACTTTCGCTGGGACAAGGCAATGTTTAACATTCTAAAATATAATATTTCTTAAATGAGACATCCCAACTCAATCTCATAGACGCTTTATCTCTTTGACACGTGTCCTTGTCGATGTCTAATAAGCGTCTTATCGATCGTTCACTCCTCTCTCCGCGGAAACGGTAAAGATTTAATAGTACTTCTGAATTTTATACATTAAACAATTACATTTGGCTTTTAACAAGTCGAAATAATACTTGATAGATCTTCTTAATATTATAATACATCGAAACGTGCTTTTTGAACGACGAATACTTTTCGCGTAGTTTCTAGTAAAGTGTCGCTACACCGAATCGAAGACCGGAAGGCTGCCTTTACAGTACGCTCTCACCTCTCGCCGAGGTCGCACATGACGATACTTTCGCTGGAACAAGGCAATGTTTAACATTCTGAAATATAATATATTTCTTAAATGAGACATCCCAACTCAATCTCATAGACGCTTTATCTCTTTGACACGTGTCCTTGTCGATGTCTAATAAGCGTCTTATCGATCGTTCACTCCTCTCTCCGCGGAAACGGTAAGGATTTAATAGTGCTTCTGAATTTTATATATTGAACAATTACATTTGGCTTGTAACAAGTCGAAATAATACTTTATAGATCTTCTTAATATTATAATACATCGAAACGTGCTTTTTGAACGACGAACACTTTTCGCGTAGTTTCTAGTAAAGTGTCGCTACACCGAATCGAAGACCGGAAGGCTGCCTTTACAGTACGCTCTCACCTCTCGCCGAGGTCGCACATGACGATACTTTCGCTGGAACAAGGCAATGTTTAACATTCTGAAATATAATATTTCTTAAATGA
>NW_012026814.1:6727114-6727714 GCF_000956235.1 Wasmannia auropunctata
ACGTGTGCTCTTCCGATCTGTAAATAGATCTCGCCATCATGCTGAATCTTGCCGCATGCAGATGTTACGAAAACGCATTCGACCTTCGCGGGAATTTTGATCGATCGCACGCCTGAGGCGTATCTTAACGACAAAAGAGAAGGACTTATTTCGTCACATAAATATTCTTTAAATAAATTCGCATATTATCAAATGAATGAAAAATGGGTTTATCATTGTGGATCGATATCGTGGATTCTCGTCAGGCGTATGCGAGTGTCGAGTGGCATAACATACCACGTAGAAAATTCTTGGACGTAGAAAATTCTTTAACCGAATTCGCGAATGACTTTTCCGATAAATGCTCAATATAACTGCTCGATTGATTAAATTGTGAAACTTGTTCAAATTACGATCTCGCGAATATTGTTGCGACTCGCGAGTGTATCGCGAGTAAAACAAAATGACATGCAATCGACGCGGAATGATGCAGAGATGCTCCTGAATCAATCTCGGATACTGTGGTATTGGATAAGTGCAGCGAAAGATGTTTGACTGGCGAACGACATCGGAGAACGCCGCAATATCGTGAGTACTGAATTTTAACATCAATTTCACAAT
>NW_012026814.1:6729972-6731388 GCF_000956235.1 Wasmannia auropunctata
TAAATGGATTGCGCAACGCAGCTAAAAAGAATAGACTATAGACTGCATAGATAGTAATTCATTTTAATCACTCTCTCTTTTTCCAAGGGTAAAAATAAATTTATGTCTATCAAACTGATAATTTCGTATTGATAAGTACATGCATGTATACGATGATATTTATTAAAAAAAGAATGACGATGTCCTCAAAGAAAATAAGACTAGCGTATAGAATATTCCAAAATTAAGGAAGAAAAATGCGCGCGTATCGTTATTTCGTATAAAGATGAATTCCAATTAAAGAAAAGAACGCGGATAAATTAATACAACTTATTTCGGTACATATTCGCAGTGTCGTTCAAACTTGTCAAAATTCTTCGTTCGCATTTGTTTGGACGCCTCTCTTCTTGGTCTTGAATTTGAGCTTGACAATTCGATTTTTTTTTCAACGATTATCGGATTTTTCGCGGGAAAATCGCTGGTCTTATGATCTTTGACGTACATATGTATCAGTTTTATTTAAACCGTGTACATGTCGTAGATGATAATAATAAATAACTTTGACGTTCTTAACTGAATTAAACACGTATGGACGTTAAGATCAAACGTGAACTTTCACGTTGCGAAGATGCACTGTCATTAAACGTGTCGGCATTAACGACGTATTTGTTCCCTTCAGAGAACTATCATCTTGAAGGAAGCCATTTCCAGATTACAATGTCGCTTTATGTTTTAATGTCACTCAGTGAAAACTTTCACATTTGTTAAAATAAAACTTCTATCCATTTTTTATTCCGATCTCAGATTGCCACGCGTATTTTTTATACGCAGTAGCGTCATTCAAAGTTCATTATCGTACAAGAAAAATAATAAAAAGAAATAATAAAGAGAAGTAATAATAAATAATAAAATAAAACAGGTATTCAGAGGATCGTCGATTAAAAAATAATTTTATAGAGAAATAATGCGTTGCTCAAAATCATTTCCCTCGTTAGGTTTGATAAAATTGAATCGTACATTATCAGACGAGTGAAAATTGCACCGTTCTATTTATCGATTAATATGAAGGAGAAATTAAGTAATACGTCTAATATGTCTAAAAACGTAATTCATAATTTTCTATTTCAATGTTGACAAGTTCAATTTCAGTCGGAATATATACCCTCCCCGCTCTGACGCAATGTTATCTTTGCCAATGTAATCTCACCTCTATACTTTATGATGCATCTGAGCTCCTTGTTCTCCTAGGCGACGAAAGGGATCTCGGGAGAATTATATGCACCAAACCCATCGATTATGATGCTTCGGTGGAAGAACACTGCAACAAATTGAAAACAAAAGCATCGATATATTATAGCTATATCGCATTACACGGTAGGTATCTTAATATATAAACCACTTCTGCATATCTGGTTGCACGACATCTCTTTTTAAACT
>NW_012026814.1:6732828-6734716 GCF_000956235.1 Wasmannia auropunctata
TCCTCTTAGTGCAGTATGTGATATGCAGAATGTCCTTTCATCATACATCATAGATGCGTCGCTTTGCAACAGCGAACTTAAGCACTTGCAATTTGCATTATCGCGCCGTTAAAGTTATCTGATTGAGATTATCGGCGAATAATTTAGAAAGCCGTTGAAACACCGCCGTTAATTAATTAACTAATAGCTGTTGGACAAATCTCATTAAAATCAGAATGTCGTACCGCTTAAATCACTGATCGTAGCCGGCACGTTTACGTTTGCACAGAAGACGCGAAACATGCTACACGCTAAACACCAACACCGTGGCCGATATTGAAGTTTCCTTTCCAAGACGCTCTTGCCTTGACGTTACACTGCGTTGGCACGCAAAACCTAAGAGGCAAATGAGGAAATTTTACAGCGCAAAAAAAAGTATTAGATATTATATTTCTCTAAATATGAGAAAAGATAAAAAGATACAAAAAATAATATAAAATTATCAAGAAATAAAATAAAATTGCTAGTATTTCTTCTCTCTACTCTCTTCTCGATCCTCTCCTCGTCTCACTTCCTTGCCCTCTTTCGCGCAATTTTTTTTTTGCAGCGAGAAAGCAGAAATTAATATCAACGCAGCCAATTAAAAACACTCTGACGTACCTGAACGATGATATGTCAATGTCTCTCTTTCGCAAATACGAATCACCAAACTTCAGCGGGACACTCGACGCGATCGCGATATTTCGTGTGCATTCAATTACGCGCAGTGTTGCACTGCCGCAGATACACGGTTTACACGCGCCATTAGTACGGCGGGCGCCTGTATGTAGGCCACCCGTCGTACAGCGCGCTTTCTCGAGAGCACATACGATTTCAATAAGAAAACACTATATGATATACACGCAAAAAAAGGATTAGCCAATTAATGAAGCTATGGCAGTTAAGATGTCATTGAAATTAGGAACAGCTAATGTCGTTGCTGTCAAAGTTCAATTTATTAAAATGTAGATGCTACAGCAAAAAATATTTTCTGCTAAAATTAAATGATATTTAGCCGAATCTACTATGTTATTTCATCATTGCATTATGTTATTTCTACTATGTTATTTCATCATTGCATTATCATGAGATTTAAAGAATTATTAATCTACAAAGCATTCTTTTAAAATTTGCGTACTCTGTATATTCGCAAATATACTGGATTACAATTCACGGTAACAATTCACTCATTAAATAATATCCAAAATGCAATGAATAAATTATTTAGAGTTTATTTCTGAACATGTAAGCTATAATTTTTAAGTTTTCGGATATCTTTAGATATCTTCCCTCTCAAAGGGTACGACCTTGTCGTGGTTTGAGGGCTCAGTACCCCGAGGATTTTAATTAATTATATACTAGTTTGAATTAATTAAAAGTCCAAAGACGGGGAAGCTAACAGTACCCATTGCACTTCTCAGTGAGAAATGACCACCAATTCGATACAGCTGGCGAATTGAAGGCCATTTTTCACTGAGTTTATTAACACAGCAGTGCCACGAGTCGCTCAATGGCTCTTATGTGGCGAGTTATGAGAGGTGGTAGCTCAGTACCTTGAGGGTGTAAAAACCCGACGGGGAAGAGCAATTTTAACACAGCATTGCCACGAGTCGCTCAATGGCTCTTATGTGGCACGTCCATTTTCTCGGACTGATTGCGGAGACCCAGTACTCCGAAGCCTAGTACTCTGAGGGTGTAAAAACCTGAATGATGAGGAAAAGCAAAATCGTCGCCGATTATATAAACGGTTCATTGCGTCGGAAAATTCGTACATAGTATCGCGCGACTCGTAAATTTTTCGCGGATAAAGGTGTACATATGACTTTCGCGGGAATCCCGACTCGCGGGCTTACCCTTCGTTCGGGGCGGT
>NW_012026814.1:6734736-6736089 GCF_000956235.1 Wasmannia auropunctata
CTCATTTATCTCGCAAATTTTTTAGTATATAATATATACTTTCTATTTTTTTATAAAATAAATTGTACGTTATGAATTGTAGTAATTAAATTATTATGTTATATACTTATAATGCCACACACCTTTTATTTGTAAATACTATAATAAGATAAAATAAAAAATATTTTTAAAAAACACACATAAAAAAGAGGACTGCCGATTATGGTCGGCGGGGGTGGTGGAGGGCCTCTACAGGTTGATTTATTTTTACTGAATAAAATTTTGGTTTTACAGATTTTAGAAAGTTTAAAATATAAAAATCAATATTTTAATCATAAAAAATGCGAAGTCAAATTAATATCCAAAATTGTGTTTAATTGTAATAATATACGGTAAAAGTTGAGCAACCTTATTAAAATAAGAGAACCGATTAAAGTCGGTGCCTGGGGAGAAATTCTACAAATTAATTTGCTTTCATCGAATAAATATTCGATAAAAGCGGAGAGACGAGAAATTTAGTTGGTCGAATTAATAAGAAAAAATTGAGTTAATTACAGTAGAGTTTAAATTTCATTTCTGAAATATATTGTATCAGATAATATCGTGGAGTGGTTGAAAATGTAATGACCAGTCAATTTATCTGATCTGTATCTTAACTTTCTATCCATTTCTTATTTCAGAAAGCAGAAATATTTTTCTTAAAAGGCCAAAGATTCAACATTTAACAGAAAGCCACTGTGATTGACTGAAGATTTGGAAGATAAGAAGGTAATTCAAAAAATTTTTTGATATGAGTAGAATATAATATTTAACTTTCGTTTTATGAAAATACATCTCTCTCTTACATATAAAAACACTCCACACATAAAAAGCATTCTTACATATTTTATTATATGTATATAAACACGTACGTTTATCGTGTTCACTTCGAATTAGTGTTTTTATTAAAGTTTGAATTCTAAACTTAAATTGAAAACGCACACACACATACACACCCACACATACATATTGATCGTATAAGAAAATTCTAAGTTTAAGTAATATAATATAATATAATATAATAAATTAAAAAGAAGTGCCAGTATAAAATTACATTTGAAAAGATAATACAAGAAATAATAGTACGCACGCATGTATGCCTCCTTTAAGTTTCCGACAATAGAAAATTGCTTTCTAAGAAATTTTTAGTTTGCTCATTTTACAAGGAAAAATAATAGATTGCACGCATGTATGCCTCCTGCGAGTCTTCGACGGTAGGAAGTTGCTTTTTTAGAAATTTTCAGTTTGCATAATTTACAAGAGAAAATAATAAAACGCACGCATGTATGCCTCCTGCGAGTCTTTGACGGTAGGAAGTTGCTTTTTAGAAATTTT
>NW_012026814.1:6736109-6739236 GCF_000956235.1 Wasmannia auropunctata
GGCATCGGCGGAGCAACCGTTGGGGTAAATATAATTTTTTATTCAAGTAAAAGTTCCGCGATAATAATTATCTTTTGAAATTTAAGCATATCTTTCATTTGAATTTTATGTTTGTTTGTTACAGTATCGTCGTAGCTACGTTGCAGAATAACTCCGCCCGTTGCGCGTCGGATCGGTGAGTCAAACAATTTTTTTATTTTTCATGAGGTAACGAATCTACGATTAATTATGTTAAATGTAGAGAAAATGTCTCAGTACATGTCGAATAACGACAATTAAATTATTTTACAAATTACTAATTAAATATCGTAGATCTGTTGCCTTAAAATGGATGGACTAAATTTGATTAGAGCAAATATTTAATCTTGGTATTGCCTATCTATCTATCTATATATGTATATTGTGCGATTGTGCTTGAGGAAAAACTCGCACAGTTAGCACGCACAGTTAGCTCGCAAAGCAGAGCTCATTTCGCGTTGAATGCATTGCCGCGTTTTACAGAAGTTAGTTTTTTTCAAAATTTAAAATTTAATATTTTAATTTGATCTGTAAGATATATTTTATCAAAATATGAAAATTTTATTTCGCGAAATAGTTTTAGTTCGTAATAGATTATATATTTTATAGTTTAATATATAGTCCAAATTTTTTTAATTTAATAAGCATTTAAGGAAAATAAAAAAATACGAGTAGTAAAATATTGAATTAGTAGATAACTTTGAAATTTGTATTTATATTAGAGGTGTAACTATGACTCTTGCGAGAATTCCGACTCTCTCGAGATTCTGATTCTCTCACGAGTTTCGTTACGCCTTCAAAGTCGTGCTCTCCCTTCGGTTATCCAATCACTCACACGACGTTTAGACTAATCGAGCATTGTGTCTGGGCTTATCCTGGACTTAGTACATTAGACCAACACCCAGCTGGAGCAGGGGTAAGGCCAATGTTATGGCGACCTTACCCTGAGCTCATCTGCTAGGCGTAGGAGGCCCGGTTATCACACGCCACCGGTAGTGCCTCAATTGCGTCTATACTGCAAGCTGCCCCGAAGACGGCGAGTCTGAGAGTAAGCATGTATACTCGAATCTTGCCGTCTGAGGGATACATGCCCTTGCAATGAAGGTGGATCAGGTGTCCTGGCTTTACGAAGTCCAGTGCGCCGGGCTGGTCAATGTTGTTTGGAGCCATAACTCCTAGCGGCCGTCATTGGCGGTTGCGTTGTATTGGTGCTCGAGGGTGTCTGGGCAGTCGTGTTTGCGAAGATGCCGTAGTTGGGAGAGTCTTGAGAAAGTCATAGTTACTCTCTTTTTCGCGCTTCCTAACTTTTAATTCGAGTCGCGTTAAAATTCGCGCCGCACCGTGACTAGGGTAATTTATCCATTCATTCCTTTCCCTCATATTTAACCAAGATTAAATATTATATAAATCGACTCAAGAAAGCAATATAAAAGAATTTTTTAAGGTAAATGATTGTAAGCATAAGAATTAAAAAAGAAAATATTTGTTACGCAATTTTGTTTTATACAGAAAATACGCTTTAATAATAATTAATATTTATTTGAATATTATTTTTATTTTTTAAAAAGTCGATTTTACTATAATCTTTTGTAGTCTATCCATGTAGTATATCTTTTGTAGTCTATTTTTGATTGACAAATCGGCTTTATGCATGCTATATAAAGTCAAGCAATATGACGTGAATTCGAGAAATTTCGAGAAATATTAAATATTTTAAGATTTTTAAGAGTTTGTTGATTAATTAAATTATTTAATTTGACAATAATTTATATATGTACATCATATTGAAAATAATTTTGGTAGAAAATAAAAAATATAATAGTATTTTATCAATGTTAGAAATTTATAGACTTTTATATATTATACTAGCTTATTTACAACAAATTATTAATTAGAATATTAAATTATAATATCAGTACACACACAAATTATGCAGAAAGCTTTTTCCGAATCTCACGTCATGTATGCTATGTATATTGATACATTTGTTCAAGATGCGTTTAGCGCATAACATGCTGCGCGCATCTTCATTCGCGGTCGGTTTTTGCGATCGGTTTTCGCGTTGAGAAATTTATTATTAATTTTTAAAATTTTATTTGCATAAGTTTTAATTTGTTATAGAATACTATAAATTAACGTTTTTCAATTTAAAGAAAATTAGTATACGGTTTAAGTAAAATTTTTGTTTATTCTTAAATTCCGAATTGAAGAAGCGCGGTTAATTAATATTTACAAGTAAATAGCGGAATTATTAAAGTTTAAAAAAAATTTTTTTTTGTACAAAGTAAATTTTTACAAATTAATCGCGGATATTTATTTTACTTTTATTGAAACTTTTTATATATTATATACTTTTCAATACGATCGACTCGCGTAATTCGAACGTTATCTGTCGGCGATGATGCGCCGATAATGAAAGGAGTTTGTCTCCTTTTTTCCTCTGGTCAAAATATGACTAGAGGGACTATGGCCAGGAACAACGAAAGGTAGGTCCAAGCTGGCCCGAAGAAAGAAGAAAGAAGATACGACAAAGATAAGTGGTCAATTCGCCATAATAATGGAGTAAGATATTTTATTAAATTTATTATCATAAATGTGGCAATTTTTCTGCATTTTCAGATTTTTTAGATGGCCACAATAATGGAATAAGGTATTTTATTAAATTTATTATCATAAATGTGACAATTTTTCTGAATTTTCAGATTTTCTAGATGGTCACAATAACGGAGTAAGGTATTTTATTAAATTTATTATCATAAATGTAGCAATTGTTCTGCATTTTCAGATTTTTTAGATGGCCACAATAATGGAATAAGGTATTTTATTAAATTTATTATCATAAATGTGACAATTTTTCTGAATTTTCAGATTTTCTAGATGGTCACAATAATGGAATAAGGTATTTTAAATTTATTATCATAAATGTGGCAATTTTTCTGAATTTTCAGATTTTTTAGATGGTCACAATAATGAAATAAGGTATTTTATTAAATTTATTATCATAAATGTGGCAATTTTTCTGAATTTTCAGATTTCGGGTGGGTTATATTTCGGGTGGGTTTTTCGCTGGATTAACCAGTATATAAGATTTAACTCCTAAAAAATTTAA
>NW_012026814.1:6741867-6761037 GCF_000956235.1 Wasmannia auropunctata
TTTATTTGCAATAGAAGTTAATAGAACACACGCATGTATGCCTCTTGCAAGTTTTCGACGGTATTAAGTTAGCATTTAAAAAAATTTTTAATTTGTTCAATTTACATGAGATAATAATTATATAAGGCCAAAAATTCGACATTCCAGAAATTCGACATTCGCTGTGGTTGACTGAAGATTAGGAAGATAGGAAGGTAATTTAAAATACTTTTTGGTATAGGTTGAATAACATAAGCTTTATTTTCCGTTTTATGAAATACACATCTCTTTCATACATATATGCACACATACAAATTATTCTTACATATTTTTTTGTATAAACACAGACGTTTTTCGTGTTTCACTTCGAGCTCACGTTTTTATTAAATTTTGAATTCTTAAATTAAAAATACATATATTGTTATTTGTTCATATGAGAAAATTCTAAGTTTATGTAATATAATATATAATATAATATAATATAATAAATTAAAAAGAAGTGCCAGTGTAAAATTGCATTTAAAAATATTTATACTTTTAGGCTTCCATAAGTAATATCTAAGATAACTTAATCATTTACACATTAGTTATATTTTTGTACATACATACATGTAGCATAGAATAGATCTAAACAATATACATGAATATAACAATATACATGAACAATATACATGCGGAATAAAATTGAAGATTGTGTTACTCGCCGGAAATATCCGTAATCTGAGAGAGAATTTTCGAATGCGCAATTTTTCGAGAATAATTAAAGCTTAGCAGTCGATCTCGAAGAATGGATGTAGCACGGACACGAACCACGTCCACGTTCTCGTGCTATGATTTGATCGACAATGTTATAAGATAGATGTGGTACGTAGTTTCTTTTTTGAAAACGTGGACGTGGGGCTCTAGTGTACGGAGGAGATCGCCAGTCCCACCCAAAAAGCCGGCGTGGCCGCTCTCGTGTTTCTCTCTGTCAACGGTCTTCAATCCCGTTCTGTGTTACGTGCATTGTTTCAATACTTTCAATTGTTTGGTTAGAAGGGAGTTTTTGATGAGACAGATTTATTTATCGGAATCATTTACGAGCGGTTTATGCACGAGTCAGTCGGTTTCAACGTAAATTGCGGGATACGGGCGCTGTCAGATCGTTCGTCAAACAGCGATAGTAAAGGGAAGAGATGTCATTTTAGAAGCATCGAAGGTGCCTGACCCGCGATACATTTTGCAAATTTTCTGAATTCGTACTTGATTTTGGACTTGTTGATTGTGCTTGACGGTCTTTTGGCACATTCAAATCCGGTAAAATTCCAATTTTTTTACGGACATTTAATATAATTGCTATAACCTTGTTTGTCGGTCAGATGATCTCTAGTTGTTTATTATTACTGAAATATATCAGTCAAACAGTCTTGTAACATACATTATACATGTACTCTTGTAACAAAATTAATTATTTACAGAATTGCGTCTCTGTATGTGTGTGTGTTAATTATTTATAGAATCTTATCTCTCTACGCAGGTGTAATTATTCTCGGTAATAAGATTCCTCGTTAATACTAAAAAAAAAAAATGGAAGCCCCTGTGGAAACAGTCTATCGTCCCCAAATTTCTCTGTTGGTTATCTTGAGCAACGATTGAAAACTATAAATACGTCGAGAAAACATGTGCAGATGTTACGGACTACTATTGGGTGGATGACAGGCTTATCAAGGATGGATCCCAACAAGAGATCAGGAGTGATTAGTAACACTGCCGCGCCGTCTGAGAGCTCGGACTCTATAGAGGTACGTATGGATGCGTTAACGAAAAATCCAAGTCATTTGAATGCTTATTTGTTGCCCTGACATGCGACATTCAACCTTGTAATCTATTGGATTGCAGGTGGACAATTCACGTACAGTCCTGCTAAAGATAGCAACACTGTACGCAGAGCGTCTTATGAATGATATTTGTCTTGTTGTGGATGGCGTGGAGTATCCGGCACATCGACTTATACTCTGTGCTTCTAGCGATGTTTTCCAAGTGAGTACGAAAATCTGTACGATTGAATGTGAATTGAAGACCTGTCGCATAGCGATACACACACTCAACAATCGATTAAATTACAGGTAATGCTGATGAATCCGCAATGGAGCGAGTCTCAGGAAACCAGGGTAACTCTCCAGGAAACGCCACAATGTGCGCCAATATTCAGCGAGTTTTTGCGGTATTTTTACACTGGCCAGATAAGAATAAACTATAGCGTCGTTCTACCGATATTGTCCCTAGCCGATAAGTACAACGTCAAAGATTTGATATCGTTGTGCCTTGACTACATGCGAAATCACATCGCACTGGCCGCCACGCACGGCACATTGGTATCGTGGCTGCAATACACGCTGAACTGTGGGCATCA
This sequence comes from Wasmannia auropunctata, assembly GCF_000956235.1. Lineage (NCBI taxonomy): Eukaryota > Metazoa > Arthropoda > Insecta > Hymenoptera > Formicidae > Wasmannia > Wasmannia auropunctata. Next base: position 6,744,239 of record NW_012026814.1, read on the forward strand.
TGACATCAGCCAGGCGTGCCAGAACTTCATCAAGTGGAATTTGGAGCTTGTGGCCAGGACTAGCCAGGACTTTGGTAATTTCGATCTAGACATCCTAGTGTCCCTGCTGCATCAGAGTAGCTTAGTCGTGAAGGACGAGATGACGCTCTACAAGTGCCTAGAATATTGGCTGAATTATCAGGCGGGTCGTCTGAGAACGCAACTGCCGCCGGACGAGGTGGAGGCGACGCTGTATCAGCTGGTGATAGCGGTGATGTCGCCCGTTCGATTTCCAATGATGTCGCCGCGGCAATTGGCGGATCTGCTGTTGTCGCCGTTGACGAAGAAGTACAAGGAGTTCTTTGTGGAACGTATGTCGATTGGCATGTCCTTCCATTCGGGTCAGATCAACAGAGTGAGGGAGGTCAGCATGAGCGAGGAGGATGGCGCGTTGCTGTTCGAGCCGAGATTGTACACCGTTGACACGTGTAGCTCGTTACTGACCATAGAGAACTTTCACAGTTTACCATCTTACCACATGAGGACACTTGTATTCTCTAGTCACTCCAGTTTAGCGGAGTATGCAGGCGATAAGGTGTGCGAGTGGGTGGTAGATATTTATCCCAAGGGCGTGTGGTTCAAGAAGTTTTTCCTTATAGTCTGGCAGGGCACGGTAGAGATGCCCGAGCACGTCAAGCGATCGGTGAGATTGTCGTTGACCTGCAAGGAGCCGTTAAATAGTAACATGCGCGTGAAAATCGGTGTTTTGATTTACGGCTTGCAGGATGGTGTTGAGCATATTGCGAGAGTTACCGAGATTATTCATAGATTCAGTAAGAAGGATCGCGTCCTGAATTTGGACGACCTCCTGCCGTTCGAGGAGCTCAATCCGCAACAGGGCTCAGTATCGGAAAATGTAGTGTCTCCCTTTTTAGTGGGCCCCAATAAGGACATGCTCAAATTACATATTGTTATATCGCCAGCGAATTAGCGTTTACACAGTCCACGATACAAAAGTATTACAGAGAGAGGTAAATGTAAAAATATTCGTGTTCTACATTTTTACAAGAAATGCATAAGAAAATATGAATTTTATATTTCTAAGTACTTCATACCATTGTTTTTTTTTCTTTGAGAAAGACGAATATTTTTTTCCAACATATATAAAACAACTAGAAAAGAAATATTATAAAATGTGACATGTAATTACATATTCTCGGGCATTTAGTTTCTAAATCTTATATACGAATTGACTGTCTACCACAAACGTTATATTATTTAGACTGTGTAATCTTAACCCAGTAAGAAGTAATCGCCAATTTGCCATGTCGAATTGATGTCGATATGGTGATTTCGACATCAATTCGACATCGAATTGAAGGCTATTTGACCACTGGGAATGAAGTATATGTATACATTACATTGCAACTATAACATATCAAATGCAATGTACTTTAGTAAAAAAATAAGAAAAACATAGTATTTAGTAAAAGAAAGAGAAAAGCTTAGTGTTCTGCTGTTGTGCTGTAAGTGTAATTCTATGAAGTTCTAAACATATAAACTTCTATTCCTACAATTTTGTCTGCATACATGAGAGTGCGTATTGTATACATATAATCGATATATGAATGTAAAATGGTGAGGCTATTATAACATATAACAATGCAGAATGCGAGCGCATTTTATGGAGGCATAGGCATACGTTAATAGACTTGTATGTTAAATGTGTTTCGCAAACTGACATTTTTGTAATGAGAGATGTAACCCTAAAAGGGTAACAAGAACTTTTCTAAAGTATCACACAGAATTTGCAATGTTCTGTACTTTACTGAAGAGAAGAAAAAAGCCGTTTCTAAGATATATGTAGCTGTTTTCAGTTCTATAACTGCAATTTTAGACGCGGTTTATTGTTATTAGTTCATTATTACGAATTTGAGATATTGAATCAATGCGGGAGACACGCTTGTTTCTTTTGTGCAATTAGTATGGTCCTCGTGAATCGTTGACTGACGAGTCTTTCTCCGTAGCACTGCGGTTACGCAATATCTCACGGGGATCATGTCGTGCTTTATCCAACGATCCCGCGGTTTTGATTTAAATATAATTAAAAGAGACCGTTACTAATCAATAAAGATTAACCCTAATTGGTATTCGCTTCGAAATTTATTTAAGAGGATGCTGGAGTCGACTGTATTATCAACGCACATTTCGTATTTTTCTATTTTTTTTTTTTTTGCTTTTCTTTTACAGAATAAAATCTTTCTCCAAAAAATAAGACAAATAAATATGGAGAAATACCAGCATCCTCTTAAGATAAAATGAGAAATAATGAATTACAAAATTATTTGAAGTGTTAAATAAATTTAAACTAGAATATTTTGAATAAATGGGGGATAATGAGAACACATTATAAAACGAACGCAATGATTATTTCTTTATTCGTAAACATAAGATATGTAAGAACTAACGGAATATCTTTTTTGGCTAGTAGTAGCTGATTTATTTCAGTACTTCACACATCGTGTCTCAATTTCAGTATATTTTAACATACAAAAGAAGTTGAGTGATTTATAATTTCTTTTTATAATGTTCGTTTAATTGTTTTTCAAGGCTGTTTATAAAGTTGATTTATCTCCGCAATAAAAGCCTCATTAAATGTTGTAATGTCCTAAAAGAAATTATAGCGGCAGAGTTACAAAATTAAATGCGAGGTAATATTAGATCGCCAGCAGTTTTCAAAAGCGCAGACTAATTCGCCGCATAAAGATCGAAGATGAAGAAGAACTGGAGAAGGTAGAATAACGTGACACACGATCGTAATAGCTGCAATGTAAAATATATTCTATCTACATCTAGCACGCGAGTGCGAACGATCTAGGGGAAACCCGGCGTGATGACGTTTTACTCGTTGTTTTTGCCGAATCGTGGATGCCCGTACTCCTCGTCGTCGCCGTTGGACCGCTTGCCGAATCTCATGTGACCGTAATCGTCCAGTTGTTGCCGCTTGCTGAGTCGTAAGTTATCCTCGTCCTCGCCGACGAGATCCTCCACAAGGTCCTTCACGAGACTTTCCATGCCATATCTGCGGTAAGAGCACATCACGAAATAGTCAGAATATCACTCATTTTTAAATCCCGGCTCCAAATTATTCCGAGTGTTTTATCATTTGGTTCTCCAGTTGTATTTATATGTATATTTGCTTATGCTATAGCACAGTAATTACCCGCGGATATGTGGATGATTTCCTAAATTGCGACGAATGCCAGTGATTAATCCAGGGGCTGCTTTACATCTTCCGCAGAACAGCCACATGACTGCGATCATGCAGGACAGCGCAAGAGTCAGATTCATGTCTGTAATTATATTCATTTAATTTTTTATTTTATTAACAAATCTTCATCAAATAGACACATAATCATCAGTCACTGGAACATATACATTTTTTCTGTTAGCAATAATTAATAATGATAATTGCATAATAATATCTTCATTTCTTATGAGATTTTGAATTAAATTTATGAAACTGATGTAAATAGTCTCAAACAGTTATAAGTCAAATTATTTGGTTTCTATTTTCCAGAGTCTATTAGTTTCAACGTTTTTAATTTATAAAAATATATACTTTAAATTTTATGGTATACATTAATGTTAAGGATATTAAAAAAACACCAGAATTTTATTTTAATTTAAAATATAAATTAAAAATTTTAAATTAAAAAATATTTAAATTAAACGTAGAGTGCATAATATTTAAAAATATGACATGTTTTATGTAGGTACAAATATTAATAGATTACACATAACTAAAATAAATTAATACTTTCTTGCATTTTTATATTAAATATTTTAACTACAATTTTTGTTGTCTATCAGAAAATACTCGACAAGTTATTTAAGTCTCAGATATTTAGGCATTTAAAATAAACAAGTAATTCAAAAAAGGATAATTTTTTATGAAAAAAAAATTATCTCGTTAACAGAAAAAACTGCAATGGTAATAGGCATTTATTAATGTTTTAGTACATATATACATAAAAATTTTATCACTTTTTACTATATACACAGTCCGCCTTGCCGTTGACACGTCCATATCTTTTGATAACAGAAGTTTAATAACAAACAAAAATGAAGAGAGTAAGACAATTTGATAATGTTGTTAATTTTTTTAAATATTGATAATAAATACGCAATCGAACGAATTATACTGAACGAGAGAAACGAAAATCACTCGATATGAACTTGTCCGCGAATATAAACTGCAGGAATTAAGTTGCGGGTGAGAAGACAATTAGTGTTTCCAAAAGCATCCTGTATTCGCTTACCTGCGTGTACCGGATGTCGAGGAAATCGGCGATGGAGTGTGCGATAAGCGCAGCGATGGCTTTTTTATACCGCGGCCGACTTTGTTCATTTTTCCCCCTCCTGGAGCTGGAAAAATCGCGCGGGGGTGAAAACGCGCGCGCGGGCTGGCGTTGAATTTTAATTCACGTACCGCCACTAGTGATAAACAATTTTCTTCCGTCTTTCTGCGAGCCACTTCCGCCACCGACGACCGCTCAATATTCCGTGATGTTGCGCGATGATTGGCAGAGCACCGGCTAAACGCATTACTGATGTCACGTTCAGGCTTTTTTATATTCCCTTCTGAGGAAAACCTGGCAGGAGAAGTCAGACGTTAAAATCCTTTTCAGCGAAATGAGAGTGTGGGCAGCGCCCCTTGATAAATAACGACGTGAACAAGCTGCGTACTCAAACCTGTCGGCTGCGAGTTATTTTTACGTAGCTGCTTTTCTCGATTTGTCTGATTAAAAAGTAAGTACGCTGACGAGAAGAATGAGCGCAATTGCTTAAGATATTACGTAAGATAAAATACTTCAACACAAGAAATTTAATTGCTGTTTCAATAAACGATTTAATAGAAATTTAATTTAAAAAAAAGTCTATTAAATTTAAAATTATCTAATACAACAGTTTCGCTTCTATTGCATTATTATCTAATTACAAAGTTATTGATGAATTTTTTTCTCTAAATAAAGCATAGCTGAAGCTTGAAATTAAAATTTTATTGAAAATAAAGTTTCTTGAAAATAAATCAATGAAATAAGTTAAGAAATATGTTCCTTTATTATCTATATTCGCTATTCTTAAAGCTTTATTTATAAAAAAATTTCTGTAATTTTTTTCTTAAGTAATTATAGAAAAATAAGAAATGAACGTAAAAGTTTTTAACACACGATAAAAAATATTTTGCACTTGCATTAAAAATGGTCCACTCAAATATTTGTAAAATTCTTAAGTTACATTTTTAATATATTTGAATGTTAATTTAACATAATGTGATTATGTTAATTTGAATATCTTGTGTTAAATTGATTTAGTTTACATTTTTTAATTTTAAAATAATACAATTTATCAGTAAGTAAATAAATTACATATAAATAATATAATTTCAAAACGTATAATTTTTTTCTCTAAAATAAATGTTTATTTAACGTATTGTAAGTGTTAATTTTATTGAAGAAATATATTTCTATAATTTGTTTCCAAATTGTATCAAAGTATTACATTCTTTGTGTTAATTTTTAAACAATGTTTGTTTTCCTTTTGAACGTATTTATCTTGTGTTGACACAAATTTGGATGGACCATTTGAGATATGTGAGATGTGCTAAATTTAGCACAAAGTTTCCAACGGTGTAAAATAACTTTCTAAATAAATGACGAAATCTTTTATTTTATTTTTTATTGGTTCTAACCGATTTTAATTTTATTGTTTTTCTCAATTGTAATTAACGATCATAGATTATTTTTATTCCAATTGAAATATTCCTAAAACTAAAATAAAACTTAAATAATATATTAATCTATTTTGACGAAAGATATTTATGTCGATGTGATACATTTTGACATAATTTTTCACGATGTGTTTCCAAGTGATAGAAATTAACGTGGCGAAACATATTGCACCATCATACGAGGTCACGGTCACAATCATCAATGGCTTCCGCGTTTGAGGTGCTTCCTGCGAGTCTTATAAATCGAGACTCGACGGTTCATCCATCGGGCTGAATCACTTTTACAGTTGTAGAACTACTGATTGTTCGGTCGGGCATCAATTAGCAACTCCGCGAATAACCATGTAACTCTGCCAGTTTTCGTTCTCATTTTGCAATATCAGAATGACGGTGGAGAACAGAGAAATGATGATCCAAAAAGGTCTATCGGAATGGTGGAGTGAGGAAACAGAATACGTTTTCCAGAGGATTGAGAGATGGGCGGCCTTTGCGCGTGGTTACAATCGACTTCAATCGCAAAGGTGAGAGAGAAAGAGAGAGAAACGTTCATTAATGATTATTATTGAAATAACTTTTAAGAATCGAGCAGTATATACATTATACATAATAACGTTTAAATAATTATATACAAATAAAATGTAATACATATAAAAAGAAATACTTTTAATATATATTTTAATGTATACCAAAAATCAATCAGATGGTTCAAGAATCGGCAAACAACGCAAAAATCCTGGAACGCGTCTTCCGAAACTCCACAACTTCACAGTCTCAAACGATCCAGATCGCGTCCGGAGGAAATCAAGATTAACTGCTGCGGCACTTTAAATTATCAATCGAATAGTAACCTGGACAGCAATTGCTTAGAAACGTATCGATACGACCATAGTATCTACTTCAAGACTATCGGCGATATTAGAAGTGACAAAAGAGATCAAAATCAGAATCAGGATAGTGCGTCTATCAGCAGTGAGGAGCAGGTTGAGTGGGACGCCAGCTCGATCGTCGATCCAATTTCTAATAAACTGCCCTCCGAAAAGACTATTTCAGATGCTGTTACTGAACAGAAGGACAGAGGGACACAAAATACTTGGCCAATCGTGGATTTATCCGAATTTGATCTGAATCTGATAGATTATCAAAAAGGAAACGAGTGGCTCTCTCGTCCGGTTGATAATAAAGATAATTGTGAAAGCGAAGAAAGGCAGACGGAGAACAACAATGTGATATTTTTGGATAATTTGAAGGATAAAAAGGATCAAGAAAATAGGTCAAAGAATCAGGAAAGAAGCAAGTTTCACTCGTTCCGGAAAACTAAACGATCGTCCAAGAACCTGCGGAAATCGTCAATCGTCGGTGAAAACAATGTCGTTTGGCCGGGAGTTCTTTTGAATTACACCAACAACTTCGATGTTGCCAGTAACGCTCCGAAGGATTAATAAAAGTAAATTTGAGCTAAAAAAAATTGCGCATAAACGCGTGAGCGTTTTGACTTGCAATGAACCGTCAAATTTTATAAAATATATGATGACAATTTATGTTGGTGTGCTTTTTCGCTCGAAATAAAAATGTGTTTATTTTCATTTTATTATTTTTATTAAGTTCTTTTTATTAATTTTATCTATATAAAATTCTGCATTTCCTTGAATATTTTGTTAATTTTTTCCTTTTAATTAAATCAAAGTCTAACACTTTCTAGAGAAAAAATATATCAAGTGTAATAAATTTAAAATAATCAATAGCACTGTTATGTGTCTATTATAAGATATAAGAAGTTCAAGAAATTAATGTACTTTATATCTTATTTTCTTCAATAAAAAAATAGCAGAGATTTATATCTATCAGAGCTTTTGAGTTGTTACATAAAGATAATGTTATGCGCTAATGAATCTTTTATAATTAATCTACAAAATTACAGATCTCTACTATAAATAATTTTTATACTTTGTATTTATCACAATATTTTTTATTAAAGTTTTAACAATATCCTTTTAAATAAATCCTATTTAATTTAATTCTAATAACTTAATATATATCAGAGATTTAATTTTTTAAACATGCTGAAATACATACATATATGTTTTACTGAATGTGGAAAGAGTTGAAGGGTTGTGTGAAGGGTGTATATTACCGATCGTTGATGAAAAAATTTTGCGTAAGTAAGGACATGACGACGATTGCAAATATGATGATCTCTAATTTTATAGAGAGAATTTTTTCTAAAAATGTTATATGCCATGTTTTGTGTTTTTTCCATTTATCATACTGCACTTCCGGAAGGAAAGTGAAACAAGTCAAAAATATAAAATTGTTAAAAAAAAAAATTGTGTATTTTTTAATTAATTATTTATTAGATATGGCAGTAATAAACATAAGTTAATTTAAAGCTAATTATAAATCGCTTTTTTTAAGTTCTTTAGATGTAAACACTAATTAATTTTATCGTGGTATTATGTTATCCCTAAAAACAACCCTTATTTTAATTTGTGTCATTTTTCTTTGAAAAGTTTTTGAATTCAATTTGTCACTTTTCTTGATTGAAGACCAATTTAAAACATAATCTGTACATAATTAAATTTGTAAAATTATAACTTGTATCACTGTTTTTGCGGAAGTGTGATTATATTATTTATGTTATCTACCGCGGTCCAGTACATTGAGAGTTATTTTAATTAAAAAAATTCGATGATCTAATCTCTTAAATGATAATTCTAATTTCTAATTTCTTGTTCTAATTTCTTTAATGCAATATTTCGAGCGACATCTTAATGAATTAAAGGGCCTTGTAAAACCTTTCTAGATTCTTTTATATGATATTTATTGGATATTCATGTCATATGATGTAATCGCTTGTTCATCAGCTATTTCAATTAAGGAGACTGCCACCATAGCATTCAATATTTCAATTCGACGGAACGCCTGAGGAACGTCTCTCAAGAAAAGAGCCTTACAACGATATTCGTTTGCAGTACCCGTGATATACTTGCTCCCGTTACATAGAGAATTGTTCCGATAAGGGGAGTTCCCACTATCGCCATAGCACTCTCGCGGGGTAGCGCGCATGCACCAGTTGAGAGAGGGGCAGGAGAGCCACGCACGCAACACGTAAGTATACTCGCAAATCCTCTCGCAAATCGATCGCGCGAACTCCGCTTGCTGCCCAAGTGAGACTTGGTAGTGCGTAATACCCATACCTCCGAATCGTGAGGGTTTTATCGCAAGCGAGAACAGGAAAAGGAGGCAAACAACCAAGATGAGCAAGCGGCTAGAGACCGTGGCCACGATGACCTGTATGAAGACCCTGCTGATGCTTTTCAATTTCATCTTCCTGGTAAGTCGACATCTCCAAAAACCTCAACGTCACATGCGTAACGATCACGGAAACTCCTTATCATGCATTCTGATCCTGCCCAACTGTTGCGCAAGTGATTATTGCGTTATAATACCGAGTACTGATTGAATTTGTGTGTATTCTACGGGGAAATATGCATAATAATGACGTACTGTCAATGCATTTAAGCTCCTCAACTCGGAACAGGGTCGAGTAACTAGGGAATAAATGCCAGGTGGTAAATGCGCGGCGATGGATAAACGTGACCTTGAATGTGATGTCAATCTGGATAACGCGATACTTTAAAAGATAAATATTTAATACAAATAAGACTGAAAAACGTTTTTATCGGTCAAAGCGGATCTTTGTGCTTAATAATATTTTTATGTAAATTTTTACAATTTCCAGTTCATGCAAACTATATAATAATAAGTTTGCAGAAATGGAAATTGTAAAAACACTTATAAAATATTAGGTATAATCAAGACCCGCTGATAAAGGAGCTCTTTATTTATTTGTGTCGTCTTCCCATTGTTCCTTTTCCATTAATTATTCTTTATAAATGTTAACATTAAAAATTTAGAGATCCCAGGAAATACATTTAAGAATACAGAGTTTTTAAAAATTTCCACACGTCACAACATAAAAGTATGTATAAAATGACGAAAATATATATATATAGATTAATTGCCATAATGTCACATAGCTCTACCAAAGTAAATAAAAAATATATATGTAATACCTTTTTTTATTTGATTATATAAAATAAAATAAAAATATATATTATATACAAATATCTAATTTTTTATTTGATTCAGGCTCGGTTTCACAATTCCCGGTTAATTCAATTTAACCAAAATTCAATTCGCTATATCTTTTTCTAATCTAAGAATTAGAAAGAAATATACAGTAAGTTAAAGTTTAAACTGAGATTAAAGTTAATCTTACTTGTACCAGGCCTCAGTGAGAGCTATGTAACATGACAATCTGTACATTTCCATCATTCGTTATCCTTGAACCTTTGAATCAGTTCAGAATTTTCAAGCGCGTTAATTATACGGCTTATCGGCAGATTGCACGTTCATAAATATGTGAGTATACAAGCGACTGTTATCGCTTCTAACATTAGTGACCATTACTTCTGTCAGTCTCAAAATGCCAATGTTGTCACCAAAACGATGATTGCTAAATAATCTGTAACACCAGTTTCTTCGACACTATCCTACTCTTTAAACTAACATTATCGAACATTATGTTCAATACATTATTCTACGTATTATTATGCTCCAATATAAATATGTATCACGAGGAAAACTTATCTTAATTTTTGTAGAAATCTATATGTACCTATATATATTGTAAGTACACATTCGCAGAAGACAAATTTTTATCGAAGTCAATGGCACAATCACAGTCATTTATTAATATACGAGCGCGCTCGTCTCAAATTTTTTTCAGACAATTCAACGGAATTGCTTAAATTCGCGATTAACACGCCATTCGGCGGATAGCTTTAATGTCTTGTATATTTTTTCAGGCGTCTGGGATATTGATATTATGCATCGGCGTATGGATGCGCATCCAGCTGCGGAATTACATGAACATGAGTGTGCAGGGCAGCGGGGCCGCTCTGCTGGCACTCGCGAGCTTAGGCGCGGTGTTAGCGGTCGCGGCGATCCTCGCCTGTTGCTGCACCGCGCGTGGCCATCCTGCTCTACTGTATTTGGTAGGCATTTCATTTATGTATTTCAGAGTTAATTCACGACGAGAATAAAATTTCGTTATGATTTCATGATGTAAAGGATGCGCGTACGAAAAATCAGCATATACATATCGGAATCAGAATACATATCGGAACGGACACACATCGTGTGTGGGTCTATATGTTCACACCCACGCGCTATATAAGATTATAAATAGAATCCCATCATGAATCATAGATCGCGAATTAAAGTGGGCTTTAGGTCCCTTAGGAACGGTAGGATGAAATTACAGGTCGATATTCGATACAATATCATTACGTAAGGGGCGAATAGCTTCTCAGCTGTGGAAAAGGATGCTCGTCGCGCTTTTATAACGTATAAAGTAATAATCAATTATATCGTAAATGTCTCGCAAATCTACAATACTTGAAATCATCTTAAGACTTTTACAATCAGAGAAGCGTTAAGTTTTTTTGAATGGAAATTTGAATTTTAGCGAAAAAATATAGCGCGAAGTAGAAGTTCGTGCGAATAATCTTCCAGCGAAAGTTTATAATTTTGTGGAGGATATCTCGAAGAGGAGGAAAAAAAAATAAAAGTAGAGATTCTCCGTGGATTTTACGTGAAATAATTCTTTTCTTCTGCGAAGTACGGCGCATTCCTGGCCGTCGTGGCACTGCTGGAACTCGGTGCGGGCGCGTCGGTTTACGCTTATCGCACGAGCTTGAACGAGGGATTCGATCAAGGCCTGAACGAGAGCATGGCAGCCTACGACCAGTCCAAGAGCATCGATACCATGCAATCGACTGTGAGTACCTTCACGTGTTCCATTCACCTTCGATTATGCCGATAATTGTTCTGTCAATTGAACGTCAATTGTTCTGATTGGAAATCAGATAATTGAACGTTTCGTATTTTAATATACAGAAGGAATTACGGGACGGAGTGAGATAGAGATGGAAACTTGCTCTTTTTTTCTCACTCCCCGTTATACACAGTTGTGTTATGTCGCGTATTTGAAAAGCTTAATTGATTGATTACAGCTGCATTGCTGCGGCAATCGCGGTTATGCCGATTGGCTCAATCTGGATCCACCGAAGGACATTCCCTTGTCCTGCTGCAAAGTGCAGGAAAAATGCCCAACGCGAGACCCAGATGAAATTTATACCGAGGTATATATATTTTCTATCTCTTAATTGCCTAAATTTTTGCAAGAGAGCTCTTTTATTTATCATATCAAATATACATAAAATATAGTGTAGAAAACCATTAACATATTGACTGTTATGATGATCGGCCTTACTGATGACCGACGAAATTTTTTAAAATAAATATCACCTATCTAATATAAATTTTTAAATAACATGAATAATTAGATAAATAAAATGTAAAGTAAAAAGTATGTACGTAAAAATGAAATACAATACTTATGAGGATACAGTCTTGTTACACAATATTTCATTATTATGTGCTTATTGTTAATAAAAATTCTACTGTGACGTACGTAATAATAATAAGACATATTAAAGGTTGTTGAGCAGACGTGTTAAAATGTTAAACGCTTGATTGTTATCTCAATAATTGTGATAATTGCAAGTATATATAATTCGCAGTAGAAGCTAAGAGAGAAAATAAATGCAATACAATTTAAAAAAAAGATAATAAATAGAAAAGATAAAAAAAGAAAAACTGATGTAAAAAATAAAAATCAAATCTATGTAGTTTTTCCGATTCTTTTCGATTTTGGTTCTACAATTCTTTGTAATTCTTTTCCTCAGGGATGCTACAATCGTGTGCTCGACTTCATAAACAGCAACATCGGTTTGGTCGCCGGTACAGCGATCGGCGTAGCCATTTTCCCACTGGTCGGTATTTTCCTAGCGTGCTGCCTAGCCAGTAATATTAATAAAGCCGAGTACGAGCAGGTTGCTTAGGCATCGCACTTGCGCAAACAGCAACGACGATCCTACCAGAAAACAAAATCTGCATCGCTGACGACAACGGCGAACATACACGACTTAATGGGAACGTGGAAATGATCTCGATCGAGGCAAGCGCGCACTTTATCACTAATTCAGTTCTAATTGACAATTTCGGTACGAAAATGAGGTAAAAGTTCACAATATCTATTTGTAATGTGCAATTACATCTAAAGTGGACCTTATTATATATACTAAATTATATATTCACATCATTCTTGCATTAAGCCCTTTAATTCTTATTTAAGTGCTTGATTAATCAAAAGTCGCGCTCTCATGTTCTGGCTATGAATCATTCGAATCAAAATTAATATAAATCGATAATGTTATATCGAGTTATATTTACTTGATTTAATACCATTATAAGATTACCAGTAATAATCTTCTCATACATTTGGAACTTATATAAAGACTCATCTTCAAAAGTACACTTCATATAACAATTAGAAATAAATAATAACATATATAGATCTTAATATACTACTTAAGATCTTCCCAGTAAGCAAGAAACATTAAATCTACTTTTTAAAATGTTGATATGTATGTTATTTTATCTTTGCATGATGTTTTGTAAATATTACGTAAACACATAACATGGCTTTTGAAATATTTTTTTAAATATTTCAAAAACATGAATTATTTTTATAATGTTACCGTAACAATATTTATTAGACGTAAATATAATATATCAGCGAATGAAGTTGAAGTGTGAATGTTTTTTTAATGACAAATCTATGTTGATTTTTTTATTGATTGTTGCTGTAAAACAATATTGATATTAAAGTTGCTCAGCCGGAATCTTAACGCAACATTATTTACAATATTATCCCATGTTACCAATGGTATTCCCATTTCAACATTACCGAAATCTCTATAGATTGCGATTAAAGTTTGTTTAACATAATGCTGTTTTACACAATATTAAAAATAACTACTTGACAATGTTACAGGTTCTGAAATAATGTTGTAACAACGTTGTATTAATGATTTCTTGCTTACTGAGTTCTATCTAAACAAAGCATCTATAAGTTAATAAACAGAAGAGAACATGAAACATACTCATTTGGGACTAGTAATTTCTTTTGTTTAGATTTTTATGGTATGAAGAAATATAATATGATGTACGAAACTTTTTTAATATTAAGAAACGTATGATATCTAGATCATTGAGTAAATGATGATGATATATTCCTTTGCATGAGAAGGTTAAATAATGTTATAGAATGCGAATGGCGCATGACTAGCATTTTTACGGCTCGACAGTAAAAATGTAACTTGATTACCGCTATCCTTGAACTAAATAAATTTCAATCTAAACATCAGATTCTAAAAATCGGTGAAAGTCAAATAATATATATGAAAAAAGAACAAAATACGAACATATGTCGATATAGTATGAATTATTATTTTTATCAATAGAATCACAATGCAAAGAATAGTTTGCGATAGAGTTCATTTCACGAATGCCTGAGTATGACAACGATAGTATGAAAGGTAAAACGAACTTCTACATTTTTTAATATTCTATGAATTTTTATTAGATGTATCGACGACTTTTTCTCCTCGAATCTTAGTCTCTTACAAACTCCTTATTCCATTAATCTTTAAATCCATTAATCCTCTATTCTCTTAAATCTTCCATACATTTTTCGGTCCACTATTGCTAGGATACATTTTCAAAAATTCTATATACTCTACATATTATATAGAACTACATGTATTACCTTCTACGACATTCACCTTTAAATACTTGAACTTCAAATACGATTTATTATGCATTTAAAATCGCGGCTGTTCATTATTTCACATAAATTGGCCTTGTTTTGTATTGAATAAGTAAAACTTAAAATCAGACAATCAGTGGAATCAGCGCTAAATATAAAATAGAAATAAAATTATATTTTTTGAGTTATTATCGAACGAAGAGAATGAAGCAAACAAACATTATTTTACAAAATGTTGTCCTACAAGTTTCATTAATATTATATATATTAAGTATAATCTCAGAATTAATTTAATTTAGTTAGTAATGATTAATTTAATTTAATTTCAACTTTTTTGCTGCGAAATTAAAAAATGTATATAATAAAAAAAAGAAAAATAAATAGATCGAACTTAACTTATGAGACAAAATTTATGCGGTCTTCATAAATAAATAGCAAGACATAAATACAGACTTGTTTGAGAATGTAAATATTGTGTTTTTCGTGTAAGGTTGGTCATCCACGATATCCTACTGATATTATCTCTAAGCTCTCTCTATAACAAAACATTAACAAATTAATTCAATTAATATTTATTTACAATTAAATTCTTTTTCTATTGAAATCAATATTTGGGGGGAGGAAAAATAATAATTCAACTATAATAATTTCAGCAGGAATTTATTCAATTTACGATAGAATAATTGAAAAGAAAATATTCCAAACAACATAAAAACTTCTAAAAAGATTTAAAAAGAAAGATAAAAAAGTTACAAAAGTTTAAAAGGTCCTACCTTGTGATATCTTTCAAATTTGTCTGTTTTTTAAACTCTTTAAATAGTTTAAAAAATTAAGAGTATTTAAAAAATATCTAAAATTTTTCAAAAATTTAGACATTAAATATTTAAATATTTTTTAAACATTTGTATCGTTTATTTTAAATGTTTGTGTTAAGATATTATCGATCCATTTATCTCTCTTTATCACTTCTATCAAGTCGATAGTAATTCCAGCAAAACATTATGTGATATCAATTATTGAACGAAGAACAATCAAAGCTTATTGCTGAGATTATCGACAATTATCCTAAAAAATTTTGAAAATTATTTTTTATACACAAAATAATTGTTGCAAAAAAATTTCACGTTTGTATTAGCGATTGCGGTTATACGTAGATATTTAATTTTTTTAAGGAGAGATTGAAATGTAATCCTATTACAAGAAAATTCGATTATGATCCATATATCGTCACATTTCCCCATATAATCTTTCTACATATAGCAAAATTGAAATTTACTTTCTAGTAATCATTGTATTAAACTGTGGGAAGAGTTAATATTATTATATATTGTAACATATTTATTATATATCATAAGAATTCATATGTAAAATGACAAAAAAAAATCTTGCGAAATATATATACATATATGTATATACATACCTATATGTAGATATACATATAAATTATGTTATGAAAAATATATTACAGAATAAAAATACTTTATTGTTTTGGACTAATCCATTAAATATTTATATGATACATAAAAAAAAGAAGTCTAATGTATAAGCCTTATTTACAAATATTTTCAAATTGTTCTCAAATCTATATTTGATGTCGAAACTGTGCCGAAGATATATTGCGCGTTATGCAAACTCATAGCCAAATCGATATCTGGTTGTTTATAATGTTACGGCTTTTATGTATGTTTATTGTATACTGCAGAACATGTGCATTTTGCACATGTTCTGATAAGCCTTAAATAAAAGTCAATGAAACATTGTTCTCCCACTAATTATCTCATAAAAAAATGAATTTTTAGAATCAAAATTTTTTAAGATTATATTATAAGATTATATTTAAGATTAAGATTTTTTAAGATTTTATCTATATCTTAATTTTAATATTTTTTGTTTTACTTTTGTATTCATTATGGCACACACGATTGGGAGCGTATGTAAAATTAGCACTCCAAAAATTCCATAGTTCTGATTAGATCGAGTTCCCCCTTCAGTTTGAAAAGGCGAAGAGTTTTCTATAATTTATAACAAGAGTTCTATTTAATAAAAATTTCTAATTTATATTTATAAATTAAAAATGGGGCGCTAATTTCTTATCAAAATTCAGATTGAATAGTTCTGACTTGTTATAAACTATATATATATACAGGGAACTCTCCGTCTCTTCAAAATTAAGAAAAAATTCTAATTGGAACCACACGGAATTTTAATAATGTTGGAGTACTAACTTCACACACGCGAAATTCGGGGACATCTGTCATATATATATATATACATATATATATATATATA
>NW_012026814.1:6761057-6824972 GCF_000956235.1 Wasmannia auropunctata
AGAGAGAGAGAGAGAGAGGAGTAAGAAAGAGAATAAAATATAGAATGTATAAAATATATATTGATATATATAATATACATTTTTTTTACATTCATATATACATACATATATATTTTTTACAAAAAAAATATATATATATCCTATTCTATATTTCATACTCTTTTTTACTCCACGCAAGGCCATGTGGGAATGTGGCAAATGTACATACATATATATGGATATGTATATGTATGTACGCGTGGTGGGAGTGAAAACTCCAGTTTATGAAAGGTGGAAAGGTATTGAAATCATCCTGTGTGAATGTTGAAAAGAGAAAATAAAGGATGAGAATCGCAAAATATGCGGCTATAAGGAACGGTCTACACGTAGTGCAATGAATGTCATGCTGATCGTGCTCTAGGAAAAAGGAGTACAGTCGGAAACAGCTGTGATCAGTGTGATTAACTGCATTCTTTGTACTGCGTATATATACGTCTGAAGCATTACGATCGTCTCGGTATGACAAACGATCGCAGAAGATGGAGGATGACGTCGATATTTATGCGGATTTACCGAGTTTCACTTTGAATCCCGAGAAAAATGTGAGAATCACGATAATATTAATTTTGGTTAGCGTAACAACGTTCTCTTGCACGACTCTACATACTTGCGTACGCTGCATACTTGCGTAAAAGGATATAATTATTTTTCTATTTCACAAGGATTATAAAGTTTGTAAAAGATCTAAAGTGGTGTACACTAAGTTACATATGTTTATACTCGTTAAAAAATAAGATAGTGCTCTCAATTTTAACTTAATAAATGACGTAACTTGCACATACGCCAGTCTAACCTATAAAACATTTCCCGCCATGAAATTATATTCCTATGTTTTGCTGTTTTATACTCTTTGATTGAATTGTATTTCACGTTTGTATTATAATATATTGCATTTATTAAATTCATTGTTTAATGTTTATTACATGAGAATCATTTTATTTGTTTGCTGTTATTAAATAGTATATACATTTTAAAGTAGTTTTATATACTATTTTATGTTGTTACAAACACAACAACATTTAAATGTAACATATATTAAACTCTCTTTATACGTATTTAATATAGAACATTATTTTTTATCAAATTTAAATGAATCTTTAATATACATATTAACCTGCGCTTCAAATTATTTCGCTCGAGCGGAGATTAAGTAGTTTGTCTTTAATTTAATTTAATCAGTTAATGTAATATATAATATAATAAATGTATACTATTTAAAGGAATACGTAAAGAGTTATAAAAATATAAATGTTAGAAGACGAGTTCTAAATAACATATACTGATGTAAAATGTATTAAATAATAAGTTGATGCTTTTTTGAATCGTTATTAAGGACCAAGACTGTAACTGCAAGGAATTGAAGAAAGAGCTTAGTTTGCTCGTAGGTAAATTTGAAAATATTCAGAGGATCAAGACGAACTTGGAGAACAATCTGTCTTCTTTACTTAAAACTGCAAGAGCCGAAATTGCACGGAAGGACAAGATGATAGATGATCTCAGGAAAAGGTAGAAATTGTATAAGTTAATTGTATAAACTGTAGTATTGGTAAATCTATTTCTGATGTTATCAAAATGTTTACAGATTGGACGACGTAACTTTTAGAAGGGGCCACAACTCTGTAGGTTTTTCTACTTATAGATTACGACATCAATCTAGAAACTATGAAAACGTTTCCTCGATGCATTCACAAGATAGTGAAACTGAATCGCATCAAATTCAATTCCATTACGAATATAAAAGTAAAAAGCCACAGACTGATGTCAACCGGATACCTACGGTATTTGGGCAAAGACTACATAAGAGAATTATGGAGGATGAAAAGGAAGAGAAAAAGCAAAAAGCTCTGTTAAAGCTTGATGCGGAAGCTAAAACAAATGACATTTCTAAAGAAAACGTTGTTGAAAACGATAAGGAGAATGGATCTCAATTTGGTGTAAATAACGACAATGAGTCTAATATCGAACGTTCTAATTCAGGTAGGTTAAAGATATTTTTAATTTTTATTTTTTATTTAACTTTTTTTTATCTAACGTAAGACAAGAATTTTTAGTTTTTTTATATTAAAAAATTTATGTTGTGCTTGTTAAATATCTGCCTGTTACTATTTATCTGTTTGTATTTTGAAGATAGTTTTAGAATACTTTCCATACGCAGGCATGATTAAAGATAATCGAATAATAAACGTTAATTTGAAAATATTGTAATTTATCAGAGGACAATCTTGTTGCAGAACCTCCGTGCAGAAAGGATTCGGTGAAAAGATCGAATGAAGAAAATGATACACATAGACATAAGCGTATAAAAGTTGAAGATAAAACCACGATCGAAGTAACCGATTATAATTATCTTACACAGTACGACCTAACAGACAATCCTGCGCAATACGAGATGAAAGATAGTCTCGTAAAATTCGAAGATCGACTGGATGCAACACATTCTCATAAGAAGGAAGAAATTCCGTTCTACGATGGACATAGAGCTTCCTCAGAGTACCGAGACACGAAACAGGATCAAGATTGTACAAACGAATGCAGAAGCGAGGCGAAAAGTAATTCAGCAAAGGATCATGACAGTTTTAATGCCAGAAACGATCTCGCCGATAGTTCGAGAAATTCTCGGACGGCTTCGAGGTCAAATCATGTCTCGGAAAGATTTAACAGTGGTTACAAGAAGAACGGGCACAGATACAGTCCGTCGAGAAGAAGTTACTCTAGAAGCAGGAGCGATTACGAGAGTTCGAGCAGTCATCGTTTGCGTGAAAGGCCCAGTAGAACATACAGGGAAAAGAAATATGATGATTATAAATATGATGACTATAAGTATGATAACCGATACAAAAACGATAGATTAAAGAGAAGTTACGAGAACGAGAGAGAGGAAAATGATAGAAAAACGAGATATAGGCGTAGAGAACGTGATGATCAAAGGGATAAATCCAGATACTCATCGAGCGACCCTGAAGACAAGGAAAGCAGTAGCTCGTACAAGAATAAGAAGTACGAAAATCGCAGAATAAAAAAGGAAAGCGTTTTAAATGATAAAAAATTGCCCGAAAGTAATAAAGTTGCAGCGGAAACTAATTTACGAGAATTGTCTAGTCGAACAATTGTAAATAGTACGGTAAATTACAGTGCTGGAAAAAATATTGAACATAAAGTGAAAAATGAATCAGAAATTAAATCTGTAAATTTAGCAGAAAGCACATCTGTAAAGGAAGACTTAAATATTCTGGAAGAAGGTGAAATTTTAGATAGTCCGCACAAAAATAAATCTGCAAAAATTGTCAAAGATAATAAAATTGAAGAAAATAATGTAAAAATTGCACCAGTTGAAGATAAAAGTAAAGGTTCTGTGAATGAATCCATAGATGATAAATCAGTACCACGTCAAATCAATGTAAATAGCATAAAACAATTAGAAGCGGCGGATATTAGTACAAAAGTAATAGCATCAAATCTTCTGCAAGAAAATTCAAAAGACTGCGGAGAAGAAAAAATTCAATTAAATTCTAATAAAAGTGATATGGCAGTTGATGAAGTACATAATTGTATAAAGGATGAAGACAAATGCAAATCTCACATTAATTTAATAGATTCTACTCAGAATATCGGAATAATTGAAAAAGTATGTGATATTAACGATAATGACAAAAATAACGCTGATAAAAAATCAAAGGATTCTATTACTGAAACTGCTGTTAAAATCAAAGAAACGACTGATTCCAGTACTGAAAGTGTTACTACAATCAAAGAAATAGACGATTCTAATATCGAAAGAGCTACTGAAAAGGAAGAAATAAGCAAACCTAATATTGAAAGTGTTGTTGAAATCACAGAGGTGAATAATCTCAATAGTGATAATAATATTCATAAAATTGACGATGAATCAAGAATTTCTACTGCTAAAGTTGTCGCAAAAATGGAGGCTGTGGCTAATTGTGATATTGAGGCTAGAGACGAAAGTCAAACACCAATCGAAAGTGAGACTTTTCATCAGATGTCAAACAAAAGCGACGTCAAAGTGTGCCTCAGCGATCATAATTATGTTCAGAATTCTTCCGTCTCTGATCTTGACGCAGTTCAAAAGCCATCTTCGAAATCAAAATGCGGTGAAGCTACTTTGCATGCAGCGACGTCAAAGAAAACGAAAGTGGAAAAAACAGTCGATGTTCAATCGGTTGGTGTTAAGAGGACAGTGTCGTCTGTAGTGAAGAATAAGAAGGACCAGCAGAACAGAGGGATATTGATTTCGCATCGCCGAAAGGCCGTGACACTGACCGACAGTAACGCGTCTATGACCGTCCTGATGAACACGAATGTAGCGAAAACGTCCTCCGTCATTAACAATTGTAACGACAACGATTCTACTTTGAAGCCGCGTGCCTGCAGGATATCACGAGTGACTGCAAAAGCAACATGTAAATAATCATTGTACATTTCCTACGCTTATAAGGGACATCAATAAAGCTGGATTCATATTTATAAGCGGGAAGTCGAGAACAGGGAGTAGTTGAGCGTGCAAAGTGATACGATATTTTTCAGTTAGTCTCCTTGTCTCAAGCTTTAATCTTTCGAATATCATTCTCTTCACGCATGCGGATGTGTGGACGATCAATTTAATTTAGTTAGAGACAATGAGATAAGAAACAGATAAGAAAATCGGAAAAATGAAGCACATATTTTTGGAGCAGAAGACAGAAGCAAAATATACTACAGGAAATCATAATTTAGTTTTGTCATAAGGTACCTTCTTTCTGCTCATTTAGATTTGTTTATTTTAACTGGCTTAGTAATTAGACTTAGAAATTGCTTTTTCGAGTTTGTCGAGCGTCTGTTGCGTCGTTATATCGTTCATTTGCTACAACAACGATACAATTCAAAAAGCGAAGTTTCTCCGAAAATAAATTTGAATGTTTCGAATCATTGAAACTTTTAATTTTACTAATATTATTTTTAAAATGCAATTTTGATATAATAACTGATTACAGAGGAATAAAAGTATGTATTTTAAAAATATATTTTTCTTTTTTTCTTTATGTTTTCGTTCTTTTTTGCTAGTAATTAAAAAAAAATGACAATTTTTCAGTTGTATCATGTTTGTAGCAAATGAGCGATATAATAAAAATGACTCAAGTTCCAATTAATATGATCGGCAATTAACTCAATCGGCAGAGTTGCTTATAGTAAAATTTCGAGCTATACGATTATAAATAGCATATTAAAATATATATTTTATTTATATAAACGACAACGAAAACAAGGATTTTTTTTAAATTTTACAATGACAATCAACGTGCTTCAGTTAATCGGAGCTCGGTCGAAGTGGGCCTAAGCGGGGGCATCTCCTACGATCGATTAGCGCGGAAAAGAGAAGCGACCGCGGCTTCGCGTATCGATCAGAAAATAGCCGGCGCGACGACGCCGATACGCGCGCGTCGGCCGTTGACGTCACCGGCCGGGGATCGAGGGGGATGAAAGGGGCGACACGTTGGTGCGCCGTCGCGTCGCGCCGACCGCGCTTCGCTCCAGTCACAGAGGACGTCGGGATGACCCGTGCCGTGGACGTCGTCGCCGTCGCCGCCGCCGCCACGGCCGCCCACTAACGTGCTTCTAACTCGAATCGCGACGCGCGCGAGCATGTGCTCCTAGACGCTGTTGCCCCTCGCCGCCGGTCCGCCCGCCACCCCGACGACGAGAGCGAGATCCGCGCTCAGTCGCGGCCGTCCGCGCCGCGTACGCTTCCGGCGATAATCGATCGGCGGCGTTTTTTCCGCACGCAATCCGCGCGATCGTCCCCGGGGATCGTCAAGATGGGCTCTATAGTGCTCAAGTCGCTCTCGGTGCTCCTCGGCATATTCTTCGTCTTCGTCGGCACCATGAAGCTGACGTCGCATATCAGCAAGGACCTGCACAAGGATCTAGTAAGTCGTCCGCGAGCGAAGGGGTTGATCCTCCTTCTTGCCTGCGCGACATTTAACGGGACCAATATTCTGCGTATAATATTATGTACAGGAACGATATTGGCGACTCAATAAATGATCAAATTTATAGTCATTATCGAAATCGATTGTGTATCGTTATAGTTGAAATTATGATTAGGTTTAGCAATGGCGAATGCGACTAATAAGTTCCAACGAGACATGAAGCTGATAAAGTGACCGCCTGCTGCGGTTTAACATTGTCGAAATTGGCAACTGATTCGATTTAATGTCGTAATCTCGATGTCATTATGTTTAACAGCGTCGAGGTTGACGATAAATGATGAAAACTAATTTAATCTCTGAAATTAGTATTGCATTTATCGTTGCTATTTTATAATTGCTTTAAATTCTGTGTGTACCTTATAGTTACTAAATTAATTTAAATTACTATACGAGTATAAATTAATTTAATTATTAGTTAAGGTAAATTGGTAATAATTGGCAGTAAAATGCCGCACGGAAGCTTTGAAATCAACAGTTTTCGTGCGGCCTTTCCACCGCCAATTATTACGTTTGAAATCAACAATTCATCCGATCGATAAATTTAAGATTTCGCTTTAGATTTCAATAATTCTTCGTGTATATTCAACCTGCAACCGTCAAGTTGATTCATCCACAAAAATATACCATAAAACATAACAAAATTATCAAAATTGTTATTAAATGATGTTTCATCATTTAACTGATTAATAATTAATAAAAAAAAATCATTAAATAAAAAGGAAATAATTTAACTGCGTCGGGCTGTCTAGCAGACTGACAGACTGGACGCCATTTGTCACGTATGTGTCTTCTCGCCTTATGTAATTTCGCGGATCGTCGTGTGACGATCGGTGCCAAAGTGGAGTAACGCCGAGTGCAAGCCGCCCCGCGCGTGTATCCGTCCGGTCTGTCACGGCCCGGCTTTATTATGTAACGGTTTACGTGCTCCGAGCTTATGCCACCGCTACCCTTTTGGTTCCGCGCCGCTATATGGTGCGCGCGCGCTTACAACACACGGCGTTTCTCCCTTGTCAGCCGAATAAGCTGCCGGCACCGCTTCCCACGGTGTGCTTATAATTTCCGGATTGTTAACGCTCCAGAGATGAAAAACTCGACGACAAATACGAATGACACGGTTCACGTGGCGCTACGGGTTTATCGGGTTAACGTTTGGGCGCACATCAGTCGTGGTTTCCTTCCTTCAGAAAAAAAAAATGCGACGAAAGGTGCGATTGATCCAACGAATTATTAACCGATGTTCCACAGGTTGACACACGTCGAACGGCTCCTGGCTTTACAGTGACGTTACAGTGGCTTTACACTGCCGGCGATCATTTTTTCAAAATAATGGACATAATTTTACGAAAAGAAATAGAATAATAGGCGTTAGAATCAACCTTAATTAAAAATGAAATAGAGAAATGGAGAAAATTGATCTTCCCAATTGAGCGCAACATTGGGCAATGAGGATTGATGAATTAATGCGAATTAAAGGGCAAAATAATTATTTAAAAAATTGTATAAAAAGAGTTAGTTATTTTCTCTGCATATTTTGAGCTATATAAAATGATTTAATGAAATGAACGTGCCTATACAAACAGGTTGCAGTTTGTTTGCGTGAGTTAGAATAAGCAGTGCCTATATATATATCGCGTGTGTCGGATAAAATACGAATTTTCTAATTATACATAAATTTCTAATGATATAGTTTTCATTAAATTAAATTATTCATGATGGTATTTTTTCCAGTATTCTATTATCTAAATAACTACGAAAATTCATACTGAAAATAAGTAGCATTAAAATTATATATCTTACAAACTTAGTTACATATTGTAACTATGAATAAAAATGATAAAAGGTCATAAAAAGTTCGTAAAAATGTCAGTAAAAATCAGGTTGAAACGAATAACATAAACACGCAACGAAATATGAACAAAAATAATACTTTGATTTCTTTTTATTTTTCGAAAGTTTACTTCCTACAATGTCTTACATTATTCTAATATATTTTGTTATATTAATGTAAATTATCTTGTTGTCTTTATTTGAAATAGACGAAGAGAAAGAGAATAAATCGTTGCAAGGAATGCGAGGTAGCGATGCCAAATAGCAACAAGACCTTCAAAGCGCTCTCCTGCAAATCATGTTTTTTGAACTTTGCGCATCATTCTCTTGGAATGTAGCGAACCGGTTTTTGTAACTTTTTTTTCAGTTTCTTCAGAAACAACTGGACTATGATTTATTCGTTTTGATTTTTAAAGATTATAATTTTATTATAAATTATGAATAATTAAAGTTACACGAAGAAAATGACTCTTCTCATATCATAATTAAAATTCAAATGCAGTTTATTTAGAAAAAAAAACGTCGATCAAAAATGTAGTCAATCATATAAGAAAAAGAATAAAAAAAAATGATTGATATATTATTGATTTAGAACTGAAAAAAATGAATATAAAGATAGATAGGTAATTTTTCTCTATGATTTTGGAATTGTAATCTCCTCCTTAATGTCAATTAAGACCGACCACTCAAATTGTATCGCGAGCGGTATCATCGCGAGAGTGTCGGTCGTAACGAGGCCAAGGGCGTTGGAAAAAAATAACCAAACAATTTTTTGAAACCTGGTCGATTGTAAAGTGCGACACGTACATACCGTGTTGTCTAGCTCGTTATAGACGGTATAAAAATACACACAGTAAAATGCGCGTTCGATAAATGTACACGAGGTATGACAATATGTAGCGCGATGTTAAAGATTAAACTTTGATACCGTTACGTAGAAACGCGTAATAATAGAGCATACTTTCATTGAATCTGAAATATTTAAATAATAAATATCATTAATCAATAAATTAATATTTGTAATAAATATAATAAATGTTTCATGATTGTTACATTTTCACACTTTTGTTGAAAGCCGATCTTTCATTTCTTATACAATTCCGTGTGAAAATGCAAATTTTGTTTTGCAAAGTACAGAAATGTATATATATATATATGTACATAAATACATATGTACAGCCATGGACAGATCAGTTGCAACAACTTTTTTTTTTATAGATTTCAAAGCGCACTAATATTTTGCAAATGCGAATCACGATTGGTGTTATACTGTCTCTAGACTAAAGATAGTGCATCGTGGTTCGCATTTGCAAAATATTAGTTACCTATAAAATATATATTATGTATATTAAATACATATTAGAAACGTATAGAAAAAAGTGTCGCAACCGATCTGTCCACGACTGTACATACACGCATACATATACATGTATATACATATCATACATACATATATATACACATATACATATTCTTAACGAAATAATGTTACTGTTGCGTGTTTAATAATCACACCTTAATGTAAAATTTTAATGTAAAATGCAGACCGTCGATGTGTCATTCCGCTATTTCAGTATCTCCGACATTGCCCAACGAAAGTGATATTAAGGTAAACTCGTGCAGATTGCTTGGTCAACCGCCAATAAGCTCGCTAAGTTACTGGCGAATGATATTTATATACTTCGAGTATTGGAGCAAGTCAGGTTTTCTTCAAGTTCTCGAATTGTCTGGGGCTGCCAAAACGGGCTCTCGATTATTTCGTCACTATGTAAATATTGTGAAGTAAAAACAGCATTCAATAACAGTCACTTTAAAGATGAACAATGAGATGTACATATTTTATATATTGAGATCTGAAATAATTTTTTTCTTAATCGACATTTAATTGTACGCTTCGAATTTTTTTATTATAGCTATTACCATCAAACAGCTATATTTTTAATAAGATATTTAAAATAATTTAATTCTCTATTGAAATTACCTAAAATCAAGTGAAAAATATGATTTGTTATTTATTCACATCTCTTGTTTGTAGCGCGACCAGAATTTTTTAATCAACTACAATTCGAAAACTACTTTTGTATTTTTGTTAAAAGAAAAATTATTTAAATGTTTGGCAAGAAATATTGTATAACGTATTAAATTCATCAGCGAACATTACATCGTTGAGTAATTCGAGGCATAATTAAGTAGAACAGTTGTATCTTTTTATTTTCAATGTTTACTGAAGAGAATTATCAGGATTTTAATAGGTCTTTTTTTTGTTTCAGAGGAAAGAATATGTCAAGTACGCAAAAGTATTTCCGCTCTCGGGAACGTTTGACTTCAAGGTGCCCAGCAAGTGGTATCGGAGAGTCGTTGGCTCGCTCGAGATTATCTGCGGCCTCGCCATGGCGATTATTCCAAGTCGTAGGTGCAAAAGATCAACCACCTTCTTTCATCATAATGTCCTCCTTATTTGTTCTGCCGAATTATCAATTTCGCAAATTTTTAATTTTGTATCATCAATCTCATCAGTTTTCGACACCATTAGATCGTCATGGACATTTATCATCACAAATATTGCACTGTTCGTCAACTTTTAATTGCACAAGTCCTTAAATATTAAATTCAATTTTTACAGAAATTCGATTTCGATAAATTTCTCTCTATTTCTCTTCATATTGAGTTTTTCAACTTTTTGTATTTATTATCCCTCACAAATTCTTAACTTCAAAGAGGACAAGAGGTTTGTATGATTAAATTGGATGCGACATTTGCGAGAAAACCCCTATATAATAGAAATTTATATTTACTTTTTTAATATATTTTGTACAAATAAATTTTCTATGTCTCAAATGTAATAATAATATCTAAACGGAAAACACTACGTCCACTTATTCTTTTTTATAAAATAAATGCGCAAATTTAGTTTTCAATTTGACCATATATAAACCTCCTGTCCCCCTTTAATTGTTGTGCATCATACAGTCATTGCAATTGCCGTATTTGTAGTTCCCGCATTTGATGAACGGAGCCGATCCATTGCAGTAATCATCTGTAAATTGCTTCCAGACAAAGTTAAAAACTTTTCCAACACGGTGCTGCTTCTCTTGATGCTGATGGCCGTGTATTCTCACTACATGGTCAACGACAAATTCGAGAGGATCGCCCCGGCATTGGTAAGTGATTATCGGTATTATTGCATGCATTTCACGAGCTGTAAATTAAATGGTTTTTCAGGTGTTCTTCTTTATGCTGACGGGGCGGCTGGTGATTGACTGGCAGCTCAGGCGAGAAGACGCGCAATCGGTGACGGCGAACGGTGTCGACGACAAAGCTAAGAAGCAAGACTGAGCGGGATTACGGTTGGAAAACGCATTGTTTGTTTTCACCTTAAACCACTTAATTCCGCGATTTCATTTCTGGGACACTGATTCTGAGGAGGATTAGATTTATTTCAAACGTAGACTCTCGTACTGATTCTTCTAAAAATAAAACTTTTACCTCAAGGCACCATTTATTTAATATATCTTTTTGAATTTTTTATATGCAAAGATTTTCAACAGGGAGTAAGTGGTGTCTTTGTGAAAATTATGAAATATGTAGGAAAAACGAAAATGATCGTTTGAGATTTTGTGAATTAAGTTTGTAAAAAAAATGTATGTCTCCAGAAGTGAAAGCAAAATGAGAAACGTATAACTTACAGTGATCAATTTTAATGTGATTAGTAAATAAATTTTTGTTGCACTCTACGTATTACTCTGCACTATATCGCAATATAGTTTGCAGAATAAAAAGCGAGTATCATTAAGACGCAATAAGATTTGTAATTAATGGAAGTTACGTAAGGTCTTACGAAGGGATACTTTTTATCGCCGATGGTGGAACACTCGACGAATATGCGATGTGTATTTTCCTCGATAAAAATATAATTTAATGACAATTAAAAATCTATAATACAAACTTTGGGTTTTAATATCGATAGCAATTGCGGTCCGATGATCGGAAAATATTGTTTCCGCTAATTGATGATAGTGGTTCATCCCGCAGTATCGGTCCATTAAGACACCACTGCACCAATGTCGATTGTCGCTGGTCATGATTAAAGAAATTGTATCTCTCTCTCTATTTATATCGTAGTTAAGATGACGCAAAATGGGACAAAAGATCATTAATTTAAATAACTAGTTAACTATATCAGTGAAATTAATTTTAAAAATAAATCAATTTTTGGTCGATTTATTATAATTGATAGTTCTCTTTGTCTCTTTTAGTCCCTTTTAAAGCCATAATATAATAACTATCACATGACTATATAATACAAAACATACAATTGTAATATAAGTAGTTATATAATTATAAATAACGTATAGGAAACTAGAATATAAATAGTTAAACTGAAAATACTCTTATTAAATAGTTACACAATATAAATATAAATAATTATAAATACATAATATATAAAAAATTGATATATAATCATAGGAGACTGTAATGTAAACTAGCTGTGATATAAACGGAGGAAGAAATTTAATCTGCTACGCGTAATACTAATCGACATTGATGCGACCAATCCTCAGTGACACTAGCTTAAGCACGAGGTACTAACTGCCACTTGAATGAATGTACTCTTATATGTACCGTGCGAGCGTGCGTGTATGGACACATAGAAAATGTTTCTTAGTAATTGAGACATATGTGCGCACTAGCTTTAATTTATTTCTTAAAACCTCTACGTGCGAATAACGAGTGTGATCAGACAATTTGATAAATAAAACCAAAATTGAAACTGTCAGATAGACTTTTTTTTCTAATTACTATTTGACACCCACGATGATTGCGTTTTCATGTCAAATAATATCCAGATTTTGGACCATGACATCAATTTATGGAATATTTATGTACTTCAAAAGTATTTAAATAATCAACATTTTTCTTTATATAAGTCTTATAATTTTTATAAATTAAAACATTCGTCTAAATTTGAAAAGATTTCAGTTATATTTTTATTAAAAGCAGAATATATTTTTTTTTCTTTTGCATGTAATATCGAGATAAAAGATATATACATTATTGAAATGTATAAAAAATATTGTATTAAACTTTTTTTTATATAAACTGTTTCAATTTAAACGGTTTATATATTAATACAACATATATTAATACATTAACATATTAATTAATAAAAACTCAAAGGAAATGTTGAGATTTTTTGACAGAACAAGATTGATACGCACACATTTTTGTATATTTATTATCTCATTTAGTGTTAAGTTTATATAAAAAAATATATTATGTATGAGATGTTAGATGTACATATCGTGTGAAATAAAATACAACTAGTTTTGTTGAAAGTTTGTTTATCAATAATTATTAAATCCTAAAGCTCTTGTAGAAACAAAGCATATACCATTTCTAAATATCTTGTAAGTCGTTTATTTAATTTAAAGCAATCTAATTCAAAACTTTTTACTTTCAAAATAATTAAGTTGTACCATTTAAATACTCAATCCTCGCTTAATTTTATTAACAAAATAACAATGATATTTCGCAAAAATAGTTCATTAATATTATAAAAATTATTTGGAAAACAAGGTAGCGGTGCTGTAGAGCCTTTATTACAAAGGATATTATACTCTTAAAGTAAATATTATCAATAAATACAGGGTTCGGCCGAAAAATATGTGCAAGCGAGCATTGATTTTTCGACGTGATTTTTCGATCGGAAACACCAATTACTAGGTATATCGCTATTTGTAATAGCGAACAGTAGAATAAATTACCATTACAGGCTTCCAAAGCCTAGACCATATCGACACTCCCTTTACGTAACTCATCATCGTGATATTTAAATGAAAATTGATTGTTCGGCGTAGTAGAGCGTTGTTTCTAAACGATACACATTATACGTCACTCGATGAACCGTACCTTAATTGTAACAACATGCGTACGCAGCGGATTTTCAAACTCGACTTTTTCTCAAAAACTAAGCCAAAAATTAAAAAAATGTTATTCTATATTTTTTTATTTTTCCATAAGGAATCACGTCGTATCCGCTTGTACATATTATTTGGCCGGACCTTGTATAATGAAACTATAACATCTCTCATCTTAAACAGCAATAGTTACGACCTGGAAACACAGTCTGTAACGATTCCTATTTTCAGTAAGTGCACCATATTCGAGGTTGATTTGACTAGCTAATTGTAATCATCTCTCTCTTTTTATTCATCTACTATTATCTTTACCCAAAGGTTGTAAAAGTTGCGAAATATTAGTAAAATATCTTTTATGCCGTTATACGCGATACAGGCGACAAATTCAATACAGTTATAATTATAAGCAAGATGTTACTGAACGCGTTTTCTACCTATTTCGTTCATCTACGCAGGTTCCTGGCCAGTAGTCAAAAGATGCAAAACTTTTCGAAGGTTCATTACGGAAGTAGCTATGTCATCATAGTCCAACGCGCTGCTTGCCCATTTGATAAGTTTTTGAGCTTTAGCAATTTGCTCAACTGACAATTTGGTACCACCTGTAAAATCATTGTGTCCGATAAAATAATGATCCCCTACAACGCTAGAAATAATTAGTCGAATCGACATCGATATCACTGGTCCAGCAATGTCAATTGATCAAGCATTTCTAGCTGGAATATTGTGTTTCCAGACTTGACTTATTCATTTTATCTTATTTATAAATATCAATTTAAATTGATGAAACTTACTTTCTGTTTTATATGTATCATCTTCTGACTCAACTGACTGCGTTCTTGTAGTTGGCGGATTTGCAGGAATAGATGGAATGCCTGGTAGCAATATATTATCCTTAGGACTTTCAGGTTTTGCATTTGATTCAGGCTCTCCATCTAGCGGCCATAAAACATTTATCAAAATTTGACAAATTTGTAAGGCTTAACAGCCGATACTTACCATCGTCATTCCCAGCTGTGTTCGAATCATCTTCGTCATCTGTTTCTTTCATCGGCCCTGGCACTGGAGTTTCTCCGTTCGCTAGACAATTGTGAATGTAAGCCGCTTTCCATTGGGCGTACTTCCGATTTTGCATCGCCTCCACGCTCAATTCCCCGAACAGTGTCAATACATCGTACAGTATCTGAGCGGTATAGAAACTCTGTACTACGTTCTTAGAAAAGTTTGCGGCCCTATCGTTCTTGTCGGCATATAAAAAGAGCTTCAACGCCCAATTTTCTAAGTGCGCTTGAGCAGCAACGTCGTTGGTGATAGCTTCGTTGTCGTGCTGCTGTTTTTTCGTTGTTTCCAGCCAGTCCATTAGCTTCAGAAGAAAATTGGTCTCTTCCGATGTCTTGGTTGACAACTTTAATCCAGTTTGAAGAGCATAAAGGCGACCTGTTTTGTACATAAATCTTAATAATTCTTCGTCTTTTCAACGCAGAAGACAAGAAATGTTAAACTTTCAATAGTTTGACGTTGAATCAATCTTGACAATCAATTGTCAACATTGACAATCATCAATTTTGAATTGGAAACATTTGTTTTCATCTCTGTGTTACTAAATTACTGAAATATTTTCAGGATCTCTAGAATTAAGGTTCAGAATGTATGACATATTATTATTATACGTACACCAATAACTGACAACGTTATCTCGCTGGTCGTGCTTCGACGCGACAGTTAAATATTGCTGTATGGCTTTTAAAGGAGCCGGAACTTTCGACAAATCGGGTCCTGTCAGTGCCATCGGAATTACGAAATGTCAGAGGTACACGTTAAGAGATTACTCCTCTTGGTAGACCGTTTTCTCGGATATCGGCAAATGCGAATAATAATTATTGATCTGTGGTGCGATGTGTCTTAACGCGCTCTCAACGCTAAGACGATTTCTTATCATCAAAATAATCAATCTATGCGTCGATCACATCCGTCCTTCAGAATACATTTGCAGCGGTGTTTTCATATCAACGACGTAATACGATCCAAGCACGACGTAGTTGCACTTTATTTTAAGTACAATCCACAATAACCCAGTGGATTATTTTTTTTACGTTCGATTAAAATAGATCAATTTTTATTGTAGAGCAGACTCGTTTGGCGTTACTTGAAAAATTTTTGCACTAAAAGTGAAATAAAATATATATTCGGTCAATTTGAAAAGAGAAAAAAAGTGAGGACTCTGAGTGCAGAAGGTGCAGGCAACGCGAACGGACCTAAGAGATGCTTGATGGAATTGTAAGCAGATGGCAGCACAATAAACGCAGAAAAAAACATGGCGGCGTCCCCCCCTATTACGCTGTTGCTGTGTCATAATCGCATGTGATTCGAACTGTCAGCGCAACTTATCGATGATATTTTCGCCTTTGTTTCTGTATCTCAGGCTGCGCTGGCTGCGCGTCGCGAAACATTCCAGTAAATGATGTAATTGGCAAAACCTGATTCCATAACGATGTCAAAATTGAATGGACTGCTCTTTCTTTGCACTTTATCGGCTATTACTTCAGCTGTACGTATAAGTGCATATTTAATTGTGTTTACCTTTTTATGTATATAAGTTCACGTTGTCTTCATATTTATTATGCATTTTAATACAAGTAAGACAACAATTTGTGCGCGATATTGATCGGATCCCTAAGTTTCATTATTTACATTTGCTTAACTGTCTTATTCATTTTTTCTCATTCAAAATATTCAACTAAGATTGTTAATCTAACAAGTTATAAATTGTTTCTCTATTTTAGGTTTTGACAGTCACTCCCTTCACTTGTGAAGTACCTGAACATAACATAAGCTTTATATATAATTTAACGAAGTTGTCATCGGACAAGCAGGACATTATCATTGATCATGATCACGAAATGATACGTATGCAGCTGTGTACTAAGTTAATTAAAAAATGCAACAACCAAGATGGCTACGCAATATGTCTAATAAAAAACAACACAGAAAAGGGAATAGGTAATACTGCACAGGGTTTAAATTATATATAATTTATCTATTGAAGTATGTTATCGTAAGTCTAATAAAGGAATTAATTTTGTTGGCACAAACAGGAAGGTTTCCTCCAGTAATAGATAATGGACAGGGAAGAATTTCGTTTAACTTCACTGGCGATACTTGTCTACCGGGAATCAATTATACGGTGACAGTTATTATGCATTGTAATTATAACGCAGAAAATAATTCATATCCTGAATTATTTACGCATGTAAGTAGCTTTCCTTTTAAATGCATTCAGATCGAGTGATATGATCAAGTAATGTGACAAAAAAAATTTTTAGGGTGACCAACAGTGTGACTTATACATTGTATGGATGACAGCTTTAGCCTGCTTACCTAGAACCCAAACAAATTGTACAATAGCTAACGCTGGACGTTACTATGATCTGAGCCTTTTAACAAGAGCTTCAGAAAATTACGTTATTCCTATAAAAAATGGAACAAAGTCACCTAAGATAATGTTAAATGTCTGCCAATCTATAGTCCAACATGGTGCATTGTGTCCAATTAAATCTGGAGCCTGCTTGGATGATCCTGAAAAATCTAATAGGTATCGAGTAGATCTTTTATTAAAATTGAATGTAACACATTCAACAAATATATAGTTTGATTTTTTTACACGAACAATGTATAACTTTTCTATGTAAATCTGATAAAAATTCACTTTTGTTCTGTTATAGATATTCAAGTCTAGGAGAAGTACAAAACCCCCCTTCTTTTATGAATGGAATATTGCAAATAGAATATCAGGATGGTGCGATATGCACAGAAAATATTACAACTTCTCATATTAAAACAACCATCACGTTTATATGTAATTTGGAAGCTAAGGTACGGCAGTAGCTAATAACAAAATGTTATATGTAAAAAAGCAAATATATAAAAGAAATACGTTTCATGAATTTCACATTGTTGTTATCAGGGTCCCCCAGAATACATTCGTGGGAGAGAAGATTGCCATTATCAATTAATATGGTCTACTGCTGCAGCGTGCGATGTCGAGACTCTTCGTAATTATAGTGCTGAAAGAGCAGGCAAATGCAACGTTACGAATCCAGTCACAAATTTTACGTAAGAATAATTCCTGGATATTAATTATGTGAATAATACTGATAACTATACATAATGCGCTTATAATTTGACTATGTCTTTTGTGATATACAGATATGACTTGCATACATTAATGAACAGAGACTTTAATGTTACAAGTACAAGTGGTGTAAAATACAAATTCAGAGTTTGCAGTGCACTTACAGATAATACATGTGAAAATAAGACAGGTGCTGTGTCCATGTCATAAAAACTATATTGTATTTGTTATGTTTATGTGATTGATCTAAATTTTATCTATTAATCATTTCTTCATGCAGGAATATGTAATTTAAAGAATGGTACGTCGTTAGGACAAGCTAACGCAAATCTAACGTGGCAGCAAGGTGGCCCTTACTTAAATTATACCAATGGGGATTTATGTGAAAAAGGAATGCGTCATCATACACTTATTGCTTTTTTTTGTGAGTCGCAAGGATCGCCCAGTCGGCCGTTGTTCGTGAAAGAATCTCCTTGTCAGACCATCATACACTGGAATACAGATTTAGCTTGTGAGAAAAAAGTAAGTGTGATTATTATGCATGCTACTGGTTTTTCTCTTGGCATAACAAATAAAGAATTACTCTTTCGTTTCTAGATTAAATGCGCTACCGATAATAACGATGAAATCAATTTAACGCCTCTTATACAATCTACAAACAATTATGTCATAAAAGCCAACGATACGGAATTTCACATAAATATATGCCGACCGTTAGTTCCTACTCAAGGTCTTACATGTGCACATGGTAGTGCTGCTTGTAAAGTTTCGGTAACTTCAAAGAATGAATATACTAATGAAATCGTAAGTACAGATCTGTTTAAACGGTTAGTCGTACTATAATTGAAAATGTGACCTAAGTTTCAATAATATGTATATTTTTATTTAAAAAAACAGAGTTTAGGATTTCCTGAGGACAGTCCAACGTTAAATAAAGATCTACGAACGGTATTACGTTACATCAATGGGTCACAATGTCCCGAGAATCCAGCTAAAACGATATCTTCGAATTTCACATTTATTTGCGATAACAACAATCAGGTAACAGCAAAACTTTCCAAAGGTTTTAATCTGAATTTTAATGATAAATTCACTGCGCGCGTTAAATTCGAGATTGAATTTTACAGTGGAAAAAATTTGGAAGGAAGCCATTATTTTGTTGCAGCTTATATCATGAAAGAATTAACGTCTTTTAGAAATAAGAAAAATTTATCTCAAACTTCTACCTAAATTTATGAAGTCTATTTTATAAAGTTTACTATATATTTTCGTGTTTTTTATGTTTCAGGGACTTCCAGTATATAAACAATATGTCGATTGTACGTACGTATTTGAATGGAATACTAGTATAGCATGCGGTGCCGTGATGGGAGGTTGGACGGCACCATGTATTATAAAGGATAGTTTCCTTTCGTATGAATACGATCTTTCTTTGTTGTACAAGAAACAACAGATATATTACGTGAGTTTGAAATATGAATGGCAACTTTGCAGTTATTTATGTAGACTGTGGCTTATATATTCAGAACACGCTTATAACAATGTTAACGGATTAACAAGTATCGAGTATTCTATAATTCTATAGTATACCTAGCGTAAACTGTCTACTAAATGCACGCTAATGTTGTTATAAGCGCGTCTGAATACGAGCCTATATATACGTGCGCGAATCAATTATCTAATTGGTTTGAAACAATTTTGTTATCACAAAAAATATATTTTGCATACATGACGCACATATATGTAATCTATCTGCTAAAACACTTCATTATTTCAACAAATACTTATCAGAAATGAAATTAAAATTATAGGTAAAAAGCGCAACAAGCAAACCAGGCAAGGAGTATGCTTTAAATATTTGTGGTGGAGAGAAATATTGCAGTGGCTCTGCCGTATGTCACAAAGGCAACGGTTACGGATCGCTGGCAAGTGTGATTTTTGATTATAGCCGTGACGACGTAAAACTTAAATATTCAAATGGCAGTAAATGTAACAACAGTGAGTTGAACATTTCTGTTTTATTAATATACTCACGTTTAATTCTTGACTGCATATTAAAATTACATTTTTTTAACAGATTCTTACACGTCCGAAGTAAGATTTATATGTAACGAATCCATGGGTGTCGGTGCACCGAAAGTGCTGTTGGTAAGTTCAAATTATGCAAAGCATTTTATGCAGTTTTTCTTGATAAAATACGGAGGAAATTTTTCAAAAGTAAGATGTATGAAAAGAAGTATATAAATAAAAATTTTAATTTTAAATTTTTATTTATATAAATAATTAAAAAAACGAATTAATATATTTATAACATAAATATGCATAAAATATAAATTAATAAATTTAAAGAAATTTTAAGATGGAGATCCCCTAGCGAAAACATTTTAGGTATTTTCGTACAATTCAGTTTTTTTCTTCCACTAATTGGCTAATATAATATATATATTATCAAACTGATAAAACAATTTTATGCTTCTGTATGTCGGTAATTTCTATATTAGTCAGTTTGCCTCCCATTCAAATCAAACCTTGATTATCCTAAAATAACTCTCAACACAGAGGACTTTTCCTTGAAAGGCCTTCTGTCAAATAGTATAACTCACCAGAACATTCTTGGACTTGTATCCATCTGATGATCGTGATTTCTATTTTCTCTAGTTCTTTCAGCATCAATGATCCAAGCTTCTTCTATTTCAATAGTTTAAAATCGTTGACAGTAGGTCATAACTCGACATAACTTAGTAGGATGAAAATTCATCTTTCCTTTAATTTAAAAAAAAACTTAAAATATCTACCAGATTTTAAAGATCATAGATTTGAAAAATTCTAAAAAAAAAAGAATCTCTTGCTTTGTTGAAATTGCTTTTTTTATAAGTTTGACATGATATTAACTATCTTTTGCAAAGAGATCTCCATACGAATTAGTTGAGATTTTACTCGCGCTTTTTGCTAACTCAATTTTCTTAACTCAACCATTTCTTGTATTGAAACCAACGAAGAATATGTTAATATGTGTTTTTGGACCATTCCACTCATCTTTTCTACGCGAGGCTGTCCCACTATAGGTGGGCGCCAATGTTCTTTTCAATGGCTGCATTTAGCAAAAAAAGCAGTTTTGCAACTATTGTAAGATTCTTTAATACGATCAGTTTATACATTTAGATCTGTGGAGAACTAAGGGCAAAAACCGTATTTAAAAATCTTACAACAGTTGCAAAACTGCGTTTTCTACTGAATGCAGCCAATAATCACTCTTTTCTTATTGATTAATAAACTTTTATTGTGTTTTACTATAAGTGTGCTCTTAAAAAACCAAATTAATGTATTTTTAATTTCCACATGTTTCCTTCTTACCGGATGTTACGTTATCAGGCTTACTTTTAAAACTTTCCTTCTATTAATAATTATGCATGACATTTCACAGTATCTTTCCAGATAATTTATATATAATTCCATAGCAGTAACGTCTATGGAAAAATATTTTTTGTAGATTTGCACTCTTGAAAATCCAATATATTTGCAATTAATCCTTGATTTACAAATATATGTGTGTATAAATACTCACAGTCAAATATATAATATCAAATATAATACCACCAAATATAATTGTAAAAACATCATTATATTTCCAATATTTGTATAATGACTATCATAATTCAATTCTGCATATCTTTATATTGCGTTCGTAACATAAATTTTTTACAATCTTAAATCTCTATAAAGTTCTTATAAAGTAATTAGGAAAAATTATATACACATATGCTTTTATCTCTCGTAACAACAGATATGTCATATTGATCTAAAAATGAAAACATGAAAGAACATGCTAAAAATCAAGATACTTTGTATCTTGATTTTTAACATGTTGTTGCATATCCTATTAATGCATGAAAGTATTTTCTAAAGCATAATTAATTATTTATCAGGTACTGTTTTAAGAACTGCAACTTATACAGGATGTATCCTATTCTTATTATATCAATGTTTAATAAAAATTGATATGGTCTTTTCTTAGAAGTTGACACTAATAAAATTATAGGAAACATCTTGTATAAACTATTATATAAAAAATGTGTATATTATATAAACTATATATCATATAAACTATTTTTAATTATAACATTGCGCTTTATATACACAGGCATATTTTATGACTAAATTAAGTGCATCACAATACATAAAATAATCCTTGAGTATTTTCTTATAAAAGTTATTAAAATATATCTTAAACTTACAATATTGCATGAAAAACTATACATATAAAGATACATTCAAAATGACATATTTACGAGAGAAATAAACATTTTTATAATATTAATAAATGTAACATTTGAATAAGCAAAGCTAATTTGTAACAAGTTACAAAATTTTTTTTAAAATCTTATACGACCCGCAGAAAGTGTTTAAGTTGAAATACGTTCCCTATAATTAGGCGAAATATTCTATAGATATTTTTCGAAAACTTAGATCGACAGCAATAAAGTATTGTTATAGTATAGTCCAAAATATATATAACAATATTTTATCTGAATTATTTAAATGAGTTATTCCTAAAAAAATAATTTCATTTTATAGGAATTGATAAAATATACTAATATTATTTATGGGCCCATATTAGGTTTAATCTAACATCAGTCAATTGTTCATCGCTCATTTTTCCCTGCTTTTTTCACTTTCTTAAATTTGTATCTTTAATTATTTCATCTGAAGATCCATCTGAAGATTGTATCCTTAATTATTTCATTCTAAATTAAGATCAAGCCTTCTTAAAAAAGAAAAAAATATATATCAAAACGTTCTTGCGCATGACGTCAACATCGCATATATTAAAGACGGATCTATAAATGATTCCTATTTACTATTTTTATGGATACTTCTTACTTTCGTGCTTTCAGACAAGACATTCTCCATTCTCGTTTTTCATTAAATGTTCAGGTGAGAGAATGATCGCGATATCTTTATCCAACTTACACGATTTCCGCGGGTATCCATTCAGAAATAATTGTTTCTCCGACTCTTTATCACATATGAACTTTTTAATCGTGTCGGCCGGCGGCGTAGTGGACGATGGAGTCTCATTGTCAGGAAGGTCAACCGGATAGATGAGCTCCTTTTTATCTCCATTCACTTGAATGCATGGTCGCTGATTTTCAAAGACTTTTCCGACGTTACTGTTTCTCGCGTGTTTGAGTTTATGCGGCAGCGCGTATCTCAGTTTGTCCCAAAACCAGGGATCTCCCCATTTGACATACGTGTTCATGTCCAAGTACGCTTTCAGTTCCGGATCCAAGTCGTCGGTAGGCCCGATATCACCGTGCAGGATTAATATCACTCGCGCCCGACCGTCGCTCAACGCTTGACTGTGGGCGGCTCGGAATTCCATCTTTCCCCAGACGCTCTCCAGGAAATTCGGCGTCAGCACCACTACCGTCCGTTTGGAATTTTCCACAGAGCTAGCGATATTCTTCGTTATCCATTCACCCGGCACAAAGTCCCGATAATGAAGGCACAGCTTGAACGGCATCGGGTCACTCTCCAACTTGGACACCAGTTCGTTCACGACGAAGTCGTGGTCCTTGTGCGAGTAGCTCACGAACGCGTCATACAATTTCTCTTTATCCAGTTCCTCTTCGGTTACGCACCATAAGCACCACTGATGCGCGTAAAGCCACACTTTGATTTGCCGTTGGTATTTGTAATAGAGTAATCCTAAAACGCTGATAAGTAACCCCGTAAGACAGAGTGATACACTAATGCCGATAATCATTGCCGTGTACACCGGGCAAAAATCAACGTCGGTCATTTCGAATACAAAAGTATTCGTCTCCAGGCACTTCACTTCACGTAGCTCTAGCATCGTCCCAAATTTATTTCGAATAAAACTTCCAAAGTCCTTGGCGTAGCAATCGCATTCCCATGGGTTGTCGTGTAACGTCAAGCTAGTTAAATTCGACTCTTTTAAAAATTCCAACACGTCAGAAGGTATTCTTGATATTTTGTTATCATGTAGTTTCAAGACCTGAAACAGAATTCGATATTAAATTTTAAAGTGCAATTAAAAAATTTTTTTCATTACTTTATTTATCACTATATAATAAGAATAATTTAAAAAAAAAGAGATCTCAGCACTTTATTAATTGAACATTTTTTTTTGTCTATCTTTATAAATACCTATACTAAATTTTGCGACTCTTTTTTCACCATTATATTTAATAATATATCTGAATATTTTAAAAATATTTTATCCTTTAGGTAAAAAAATTATAAATTTACACACCTCTATTGTGTTGGACAATCCATCCAGAGACATTTCATCGATGTGGTTGTGAGATAAAACAAGTTTCTTCAAACCTGATACAAATCCCATTGCTTTCAAATCTGGCATACGAGTTAATCGGTTGCCGGAGAAATTCAATTCGAATTGGAAGGGATGATTAGGTTTTTTTATGTCGCTTGGCACACCACTCAAATTTTTCTGAGAGCAATCAAATATGAACGCTTTGTCATCGGGTCTTACTAAACAGACGCACTTTTCGGAACACACATCAGGATCCGTTACTCTACACGTTAATGTTTTAGATCGAAAATCCTTAACGCGCATATTCTTCATCTCCGGTGGGCTTTCGCAAGTTAAATTTCCTGGTATTATATGGACACTTTTTTGATATTGAGAAGACATTTTGTCTTCGAGATAACGCAGAAAGTTATACAACCCGCAATCGCAATGAAGCGGATTATAATCTACTAATATTTTTCGTATCAATTTCGTATTACTACGAGGATCTTCCTGATAATTCCCGAATTGTTCAACATTGCGTATGAAGATGTGTTGTATTTTATTATGAGTCAAATCCACTTCGATTTCCCTCGATAAAAACTGCACGTCATCACTCTGAAATTAGAAAAGGAAAAATTACGTTCAATATATTATCGCCTACAAATATATCTTATAAACCTGTCTATCGTATTTACATAAACTTTAAAAGTGCTTTTCCGCAGATACTTTTACTTACGGTTATAATAGTTATATTGTTATATTTGAGATCCAACTTTCGCAATTGTAAGTCGATGAGAGTCCAGTCACTAAATATTTCCGAAATATTGTTATTGGCTAAATATAATTCCTCTAATGACACGCAATTGTGAAAAGGTGACTGTTTTCCATATGGATCAGAATATTCGTATAAAGTATCTTTTAACGTAAGATAATTGTTAGACATCCTTATAATTTTCAATTTTTTTAAAGAACTGAAAGCATGATCGGAAATAGTCATCAGCTTATTTTTTTCCATATTTAATTCCTTCAAAGCGGACAATCCGTCGAATAGATGCCTGCAAAGAATTATATATTGCTAAAAGTGTAAAAAACATAAGCAATCGTCAATAATTTCGTATAATAAAAATCGAAAGTTTAAACGTACTTGGAAATGGAAGTCATTCGATTTTTTGACAAATCTAATTTCGCCAATTGTTTGTTATTCGCGAAGATATGATCAGGTAATTTTTCAAGATCATTAAAATTCAGTTTCAATTCGAGGAGTTCCTTTAAATCGCGAAATATCTCCACAGGTAAAGTTTGAAGATAGTTTCGTTCCAAAGTGATATTAGTTATCGAAATACACCC
This sequence comes from Wasmannia auropunctata, assembly GCF_000956235.1. Lineage (NCBI taxonomy): Eukaryota > Metazoa > Arthropoda > Insecta > Hymenoptera > Formicidae > Wasmannia > Wasmannia auropunctata. The sequence goes on from NW_012026814.1 coordinate 6,786,579, forward strand.
TCGGAACAGATCCTTCGGCAGTGTGACAAGTCCGATCTTTTTCAGTTGCAACACCTGCAGTTCCGTCAAATTTGCAAAAAATTCATTCGGCAAGGTCATATTTCTCTTGTTGTTGAAGAGAGAGACAGACTTTAGCTTCGTGTTATTTCGTAACAGATTTCCCGGTAAATGTGTGAAATTGTTTCGAGATAAGTTAAGAACCTCGAGATTTTCGAGCTTCGCGAAGATGTCTTCCGGTAACTTGACCATGTTATTCGTGTTGAGATCAAGTGTCTTAAGAGCGACAATTTCGTCGAAAATTCCTGACTGTGGCTCGACTAAATGATTTTTCCACAGATTAAGTAATGTCAGATTTTTCAGATTGTCAAACGTGCCCAGTTTTATCGATTGCAGCGCATTGTTGCCCAATTCGAGCCATTGCAATCCGGGGGTATAGTTGAAAAATTCATCGACTGAGTGTAAATTGTTGTCGTACAAATTGAGTCCCGTTAAGTTGACTAGGCCGGATAACAGATCTTTATCCACGTAGGACACATTGTTGCTCGACAAGATCAGAGTCTTCAAATTCTCGAAATCATCCAAATGATGCTTGATCAGGGCGGAACTCAAATTCTTGTACGATTGAAAGATCAATTTTTCCACGTTTGCAGCTCCGAGCATTTGCGCGATTTCACCCAAACTGCGATTGGTCGGTAATTCGCACAAATAGAAGTTTACAACATTTTCCGTCAAAGAAGGCATATCTAGATAAAAATCCGACCAGTCCGGTGAGTTAATACATTGGATCTATAAAAAAAAAACAATTTTAATGCAAACTTGATCCATTAAAAAAATCCAGAATTAGCATGAAAAAATTATGAAAATGTCAATAAAATATTTTAGGATAACGTAGAAATTTCTAAACTTTTTAAAGTGATATCATGGTTTGAAATATTTTTGAAAAAATTCTAGATTAAAGACAAAATAAAAATAGTAAATATTTCTATAAATTATATGCTCTCTTTTAATTTTTGAATTTATATTCTGTGGAATGATTGATTAAAGGAAAGATGAGAGAGATTTCATGAAATATAAAAAGATCATGAGATCTGGAAGAATTTTGAATCTCTATTTCATAATAATGTTGGCTAAGAATCAGTTTGTGATCTATACCCAAATTCTCGATATATAAAATTATATGAAGGTCTTTGAGTCGAATCATTTAATTTTTGGCAGTGATATGGACTAGCAGTCCATCTGCAGATCTCTGCAACTGTGTCTAGGCAAGCGCAGAATAATCATAATTAAGTAGACACGTACTTTTATATATTGATTTGGTTCAATATTCACGATAAAAAAGGAGTTATTCTTCATTGCACAGTTTATCTCGATTCCTTCCTCAGTATTCGGCTGACAGGTGCATGCCGGATTCTTTGGGCAGTGAAGAGCGGAAACGCTGCCTAGCGCAACAGCCAGTATCACGAAGCATGCTTCGCGACGAGTCATCTTTCAAGATGTATATAATCCGATTCTTGGCAACACCCTTACTTATCTGTTTAAACAAACATAAAGACACGTTTGATATTATTTTGTTATACAATTTGCTTTCAATTCTCATTTATTCTAAAGCCGCAAAGCACGACATTGCGAAAATCGGAAGCATCGTGGATTAGATAAATGTAACATTTCCTCTTTTCGAGATAAGCTCGTTGCTGAACTCTTTTATAGTTGCCATACATTTTTTTATACAACATATGAAATAAAAGAAATACATGTTTATAATTTAAAATATAAAATATCCAGACATATATAATTTTTTTTATATATATAAGAAAATATATATATGTTTGTACACGGCATCAAATTTTATTTATAGATATGCCTTTTATTTAATTTGATATTGTAATATGTAGGAAAATATATAGCAAGGTGTAGCAACGGTAAGAAAAAATTAAAAAATATCTGTATCTTTTTTACATTTTTATTACGAAAATTTAATCGCTTGTAGTTAGCGATGTTAGCTGTTGCAGCTCGATTTTCGACTTTAGCTAATAGATTTATAGAGATATTTAAAATAATGCTTTTTTACTATCCACGAGAGACATACGCAAAACGATTATTGCAAACTGAAGATAAATTATACATACCACAAATAGCTTTTTGTCAGAAAAAGTTTGTCGTTTTCCTGTCAGCTTTTTCAAATAAAATCCTGCTACATTATGATAGTCTTACAATTAGGACGTTAACTATAAAAACTGTAAATTTTAAAAGAATCGAATAATTAAAAATATGCATGATCGTTGTGACGCTTAGTCTTCGTATAATGCAAGTAGCTAATAAGTTTTAAAACCTTTAATGAAAATAAAATTCACATTGTGATAGAACATACAAGATCCATTAGAGATTCATGGAAAATAATTCTTAATGTGTCACGTGGAAGATTCTTTAATGTGTTATAAACGAGATAATTGCAAACGGGAACTATCATGACAAACGGCTAGATCACGATTCTCGGTATTTCCCTAATCTTCGGAATCTCAATGAAAATACCTTTCTTTACGGCAATACATATTAATCACTTCTGCTATACGGAATGTTGAACAAGAAATCATATTTCCTTCTCACCTCAACAAAAATGCAGGCTTTTATTTGAATCAAAAGCTGATAGGAAAACGGCAAACTTCTCTGACATAAAGCTGTTTGTGGTATATGATTTATCGTCAGTTTGCAATAATCGTTTTGCGTATCTCTCTCGTGGATGGTAAAAAAAACAGCATTATTATGAGCCTGTTTCTTAGAAATCTCCCGCAATTTATTGGTAATTTATAGTAACATAATAATATATTCATCGTATATATTCGTCTATATATTCGTCGTCACTCTTTTTTATTTATTTATACCTCTCATTAAAGAAAAAACATCAGCCTTACAAGCTGTACAGTATTAGGTAAATCCACGTTCATGTAAATTGTTATGCAAATAATCTATTCGCAGAATTGTAGTTAACAAATAGTTGTTTTAAAACGAGGAAAGAGCTAACGTAATAATCAATTCGTTCTTATCGATGGAAATTTATCCGAACTGAAGTGAGAGATCAATTATTTTGCGGTTTACAGGCAGAGAAGTATACGGATAAAACAAATTACACGATGTTCCAAAACCTTCAGTTTTTATAAAAACAGATTCTTCTTCAAATAAATTGTTTTATAATTAAAATGTGGGCACATTCGCACATCTTCGTGTTATAAAAAATAAAAAATAAGATGAGTTTAATGAAATTCGATTTAAATTTCACGAAATTTAGGCTTGAATTAAAACTAAACAAAAATTTTTATTTGTTGTATTAGATTCAAATACATGAATTTTACTTTTCGGAATTAAACAATTTGACATTTTTTAAATTATTAAGATAATTAACGTTGCCCGCGTGTAATTGAAAATTTTAATAAATTATAGCCTCTCACAAGATTTTCTCATAAATGAAAATGGGTGAAAAAATTTATTATTTTATATTCAAAATATTAATATAAAATGAATATGCACGATAATTCTATCTTTTTAATGTTTTTTAATAACGTTTGCGCAATTAATACATAATAATTAATATATAACAAATGTAAATATTAAATAATTTCTGGATCGATAATTTAAGGAAATTGCTGAAAATTTGTAACATTTTTATGAATATGTATGCGGACCCTTTCTTTTCGTTATGTATTATGCCATATTATTGTTCGGCTATCTGATTGCGTATCAAGTAATCGTATGAAAATAGCCTCAACAACGTGTGAAAATGATACGCTATCTACGCAATTTGATTACTATTATCTCTCATTCAAAAAACTATTCCGCGAAATATCCAAGCGTGATTTTCACTTAGATCATGTTTGTTGTTAAATCGATTACACGAGTGGTTGAGAACATTCAGTTAAAGTTGAGAAATCTAATTCGCAAGTGTCGCTGATAAACACGATAACCGATGCGATATTAACACCCGTTAAACCGCATGTATTGAAACGCAAGCAAATAACGCGTTCGAGATTTTATCCATTAAATTCCGTAATTCTGACGGATCTCTTTGACATTTGCGACGACATTTCCGTCTTATAAGAATATTGAAGGCCAAAGTGGCGCGACAATTGCGGAGGCAATTCCGAAACAATTAAGTCACGACTAAAATCGACAGAACTTCGTTCAGTTTAATTTTTCAGTTTAAATTTCTTTATTAATTATACGTATACAAGTGTTAAACGAGAGATTCATCGTATCTGCCGAGAAAAGTTGGCAAATAAAGCCACATACTTTTTTAAGATTATATATTAATTAAATTGATTTCTTTTATCTGAAAAGAGAAAAAGAAAGCAGGGACGGAATTTCCAAAATCTTTTATTTTATTTCGTCTAGGAAAATGTCTTACAATTCTTTCTTTAGAGAAACTTCGGTGATTTTATCTTAAACTTGAAAAAGAAGTGTTTCTGCATCGAGTAAACTATAAATTCAATAAATTCTCGTGAATTCAGAAATGCGTGCTTCATTGTTCGCAGCGAGTTGTTTCTGTGTAAAAAAAGTGATATCATATTAATGATAACACATGATCTTTGCGTGCTCTCTGGTATTTCCTAACCATTTCCTCTCTTTACTCCTTCAACCTCTCGCGTATACAAAATTAATTACATATACAGTTTAGTATATAATTAATTACATATACAAAATTAACGTGAAACATTTTTGTTTTTCTTTCACTGACGTGATAAACTCGCATTCTTTTTCTTATCGGAGATTGCCCGCTCGCGCTTTCGACAGTTTTGACGGTAAAGCGACCCGTTTGACCACGCTGCGACTGAACCACAGCGACCGATGCTTAAAGTTTTTCCATGTAGCCAACCCATCAGAAAATTTTATGTTAAATCAGTCGGTTAGCGACATGGGGGTTAAGCCCCACTCGTTTACGAAAGTAAACACATTCGATAATTTAGCCCAACATTTCGCAACTTGACTAGTTATCACAACATGGAGGAAAAAACAAAGATAGACACACGTCAATCCAAAGTTCATAGGCGATCAGTTATATCTCGGTTTCGCGATACGATTCATACGATGCAAACCCTCGCTTCTCGCTTTCGTCATATTTACTTTGATAAGTTTTGTGCCCGCGTTATATCGTTATATAAAAAAAACACCAGGATTCGGATGTGTGAACGTGCCGCGTTAAAACCACATCGCGCGTCGCCTGGGCATTCCCCGAAGCGCGTTAATGTCCCACATGAGTCTGCTAGATCGTGGGGAAAACAGGCACGAAATCCCGTCGATTTATTTTACATCGCGACGGCAAGAAAAAAAAAGGAAGAAAAAAAAGTGGTACATCCTGGTCTCGACGACACTCGGCTACGATTCGATCAACGAAACGCGAGGCGAGTCGTGTAGTCGTCCTTGACGCGTTCCTACACGAATGAATGTTGTTTACGTCATGGGACAGGGCCTGATTCAGTGATTTACCCGACATTATCAGGCATTAATAACATTATACACTTTAGAGGGAAAATAAAATTATATACAGATGTAAAACTTATAATAATGATATATTTATATATATATATATAAATATATACGGTTCAAATTAAGAACTTTTTTTTTTTAAGTTGATTCAAAATAGAACTTATGACAAAACTTTCTATTTCCAAATAATATAAATTTATTTCCATCTCCATTATAAATCATATTAACTTTTACGCTTGTTATGCGTGTAATTATATATTTCTTTTAGTATTTCTCTTAAGTAGATGCTTCGGCCAGCCAAGTTTTACGGGGAAACTTTTTAAGGCCCGTTTGTAATGGAATTTAATTTTAAGCTTAAAATTTAACTTATTTTCTATCTTTTTCTAATTCTTATAACACGAAAGAGATAGGAAGTAAGTTTAAAATTAAGGTATATTATAATAATATGAAATCGGGCCTAAATCATTTATTTTCACGAAAGATACAAATAAAGATAAGCCTCTGCTTCGTCTAGCTAATTAATTCAAGCGGTTTGAAATATAAAATCTTAGAATAGAAAATCTTTTACATTTTTAATTTTCGCTAGCCTAGAAGAGGGGAATGCACTTATTTTGATCTTTCTGCAGTAAAGCTATTTCAGAAGACGCAACACTGTTCGTACGTCAATCATTTTTGAATGTTAAATTTTTGGAAATCGAATTCGATGATCTACAAGCGATTATTATCAGATGCAACTGCAGAATATTCGCATTTTCTTTTTCTGGAGTTACTGGAGATCTATCGATCGGACGGCAATTGGCTAGATCCGATCCTGCACGCGAGACTCGTCGTTACACAAGGCGGTGCCTGAACCGGTTTCGCGGAAATGACGTCCGTACCTAGGTATAACATCGCGTTTACTTACCAATCGCAATATGGTGGGCTACGTTACGATTATCATTTGCGTAGACCGTCGCGTGTCTTATTCTGTTTTCCTCTATCGAGCGATTGTTATTGTATAATGATGTCACAACATACAGATATCACAAACGTACGTACATGCTGCGGCATGCGTACACGTACACTTCTCGTGGCGTACACTTGTCGCAGCGTACGCGCGACACGTGATCTCCCGCACAGAATTAACAAGGAAAAAAAGGAAATTCCGTTCCGTTCGTCCTAATGACACTTCGTTGCGCGTTCCCGTTCGCCGAGGCTGGCTTAATTCTAAATATCGAAAGTGTAAGAAGATGGCCGCGGCTGCTGGCGAACGGTCTTAAAGTAGAGAATCCGGATTTGACTCATCGGAGCTGTCACTGAGACACTACCACCGATCCGATTCTTTAACCGCGCAGTCCGGCACCGACACGACTGCAGCGACTGATTGTGAACAGCCTGACTCGCCTGTGCGCTCCGCTCCGTCCTCTTCTCTCCTTTCCCCTCACCTTATCACTCCCTCTCTCTTTCTCGTCACTTCTTCGTCCCTCACTCCGTACCCTGCTGTTCTCCCTCTCACTCGGTAATTCACGTTCCATCCTTTTCTATCTACTCGTTTGATAGAAGAAAGAGGTATATACACCGTAATAAATTTCTGACTGTGAATCGTCACGTATACGTAGAATCATAACTTCAGTTTACAACTTCAGCCTGAACAAGTTGTGCTAGATAATAAAGATTTGTTTAATATATACATGTCTGTACCATGCATCTCTGTATAATAAGATTCTTTTTTTTTTTATTTAATATTTTTATATATTTTTGTGCTTGTTTTACGCTTGCTACTTTTCACTTTTTTTTCTTCTAACTAATCCTTTCTAAATTCGAATTTTCTAGAGATTGACAATCTTTCACTCGGCTATTACTTATCTATTCGATGAAATGCGAAATATATTCGACGTTTATATCTTGATAACATTAATTACGCAATCCTGATAAGAATAGCGACAATAGAAGAGGGGCAGTAGCGATGCTAGGGATATTTTTATTATCTTTTTCTATCTAAAATCTTTTGTATATGATGTAACATCGATGAAATTGTTGTATATATTTGTATAACATAATCAAACACTTTAAATATTGAAGCCTTACTCCTTTAAAAATGCAAAAATTTACTGCAAGTTTGGGAAATATTTCGGGTATATATATTCATATATATACACCTGACCGCACACAATATATAATGTTTGATAATGATTGCTATCTACCAAAATAATATCTTGCAGATTTAGCTTCCGTTAAGTACATAATATATCAGCGTATTTCTATTTCTCACGTATTGCGATTTAGAATACCAAGAGTTTTTCTTACAATATAATTTAAATTATACCTTTAAATTTAAAAGAAGAAGTTTTTCAAGTAAATACGAAGACTTGATTTATTTAGCTTATATCGAATATTGGAGTCCTTCACATTCCTCTTCTATCTTGAAATCAAAAAGATATTTTTAATGTCTTGCTTCGTCGATGATTCACTCGTATCATTTTTTTCACAGTTATCCTTTCAAATTGTGCGGTCGCATAAATATATATATATTTATTCATGACAGAGATGGATAAGATTGTCATATCGGTCACGCGTTTGAATCTCCAGATGATTATCAGATGCAGCGTCGAGTGAAATTTACATTACTTAAGCGAACGCTGCCAATTCACGTCCGACTTGGTGTCATTCTTTTTTTTTTCTCATGATCCCCAGGAATCGAATTGCAGCGCGGAATTTGAGTGGCACACCGAAGTGATCTGCGTGGAACATGCTATCTCTCGGAATGCATCTCGGGAAAATGCATCGTCCTCCAGGATTCTCTTGGAACAATTTTCTCCTAGTCACGGTAAACGGTCATATCTTTAATAATATCAGATTTTGAATGTGACGACATTGAACTTATAAATATAATCAACTAATAAATATAATAAATATAATCAATTTAGTATGTCAAGCCGAGGCAAATAATAAGACTTTTCTTATATAATTGAGAGAAACGATAAATTCAAAGAAATGAAACCATTTGTTTTTTATCTTCAATGTTCATCGAATTGTTTTATATTAAAAATATCAAAGTATAAAATTATTTTATAATTGAATAATTAATTTGTCGATTTTTTTACACTTAGTTTATTTCTTTCTACTTGTTTCGGTTTATTTCGCCATAATATCATGATGATTTACTTTTATGCTTGCAGCTGGAGCGGTAGCTGGCGTAGTATTAACTGTGATCGCGGTGTTAGCCGCTTTAATTTTTTTCCGAAGTCCGGTAGAAAGAGCGTGCTGTCAGTCCTGGACAAACCTGCTTGGTTTCAGAAGAGGCTCGGGTCGTGTCCAATATTGTAGAGTACGTTTGTTTTTCGTTCACTTTAAAACGTTTATAAACCATTGTTAAGTTTCGTTTACTTAAATCATATTTGCTGCATGTAAATTTTGCTTTTTCGCAGGTCGATACCACTGAGGAAGCCAGACTTTTGCTCGACGCTTCCGATCCTACGCAGTGTCAATCGGATAGCGACGACGATCTTCTACCCGCATAACGATGTGATTATTATTATTATTATTTCTGTTCTAGATTGTAGATTGTCTAATTATTAGGCAGTATGTTATTTTGAATATTTCTATATATAAATTATCGAATAAAGCATTTTAAAAACTCTGTGAGACGGAACTAGATATATTACATCGATAAATTATTTTATAAGTTTTTATCATTCTTTTATTCCCATCTCTTCGCCATTCTCTCTCTTTTTTTAAATATAAAAACAAACGAAGCGATTTCACAGGAAATACCTGTGTATCAGAAGGATTTTTACAGCATGAGAAAAATAATATCTACTAATTAATAACAAGAAACATTATCAAATTTTATTATTAACTTAGTATTATCAGTAATTTAAATCTTATGTTAGTTTGATTTGGACATTAAATAAAAAAAAATGTAATCTTATATTTTACTCTGTATAACAAGTATATATACTTTGGTCGCAACTTATACAGCTTCTTTACGTTATTCTGTTAGATTTAAAGTTTATAATATAATTAAATGAAATAATTACTCTCTCGATAACAATATACTTACAAGTACCTATAGAAGCAAATAGTAAAACGAGAAGAATATAACTTTCAAATATACACAAGCTTGAACGTAGGACGCAGCGGATATTGTAGCATTGTCCTTTCGTTTACCGGGTTTTGAAACGCATATATCTTCGCAATCTTCATCTTCACACAGGTCACACAAGGTTGTCTTTCTAGGCTCATAAAACGCTCTTGCTCTTCTTGCTGCATATGCGGAAACATAACAAAAAAGTATATTTTTTTAAATCTTACAAGTTGTTTTCTATTATATATATTAATATCTTGGAATATCTTTTACATATCAAATTTTTTAGGTCAAATTAATATATAAAATATTAAAATTATACTTACACGAGTCGTAATAGTCGTATATAGAAACGGGAACTGGTTTTTGCTTAGCTACTTTATGCGTCCTGAATGCGGACACGGTTGGACAATATTCTTGTTTCACCATCTACGATAATATAATTTATAAAATACTTTTCTCTATTTGTTTAATATATTAATTGCATTTTTATCAGATTTTTGTGAAAGCTATTCAAATAATTTGCGTTAATTGGATTATTGTTTATGTGATGTATATTCTACCTTATCAAAGTATAGAACCACCATTGTGTCACCGTTTTTAGTTTCCACACGCTTTACATGCGATGACACTTCTAAACTCGGTAATGAATCTCGATCCACTGTAAAGCCAGAAGGCAGGCTTACTTCCATAACAGCCATATTGCTCTCGTTTGCTTCCTCAGTTGGAACAAATCTGCCGACAAATAATAATGAAAATATGATTATAATCTTTGATCAGCAAAATCATATAATACACTGTTGTCTAATAATTAAATCATTCTTTTTTTTTTTTTTTTTTTTTTTTGAAAAATTAAATAAGTATATATTTCATATATACACAGGATGTATACAGCCAAGATAAAAAAAACTTAAAAAATTCATAATTAATTTTTAACAACTGCATAACAATATCAAAACTTAAAAAAAAATGGACTTTTCTTGTTTACCGATATGATTTAAAGTTTTATTAGACTTACAATTAAATAATACTAAGTATAATAAACAAAAACGTACCCTGAGCATATGGACAATTGCAAATGATTAGCGTTGGAATTTTTGTCAACTTGAGGATCCAATGTAAACAACGGATATGCCCCAGTCACGTTTAGATTATATTGATAGGAAACTTGCACCAGTACAAAACCTTTACCAGATGCTGTTATATTGACATATCGTGTTTTTGTAGGTAGCTGCAAAAAAATGCAAAAGTATTAATATCTTGTAGTAACGTATAATATAAAATAGTTTATTTAAACTTACTATTTGCTTTTGTAGTATCATAGAATTACCGCTATTTATATTCATATAGCCTTGACCCTCTTCCTCGCCGTATTTAAACGCGATTCGAACTGAATTCGTGTCCTTTGACAATTTTTCAGCAAGCTTCGCCAATGCTTGAAGTCCAATCACGGTATCCTAAATTATTTTATACATAAATTTTAATTAAATTTTACCTCATTCTTCTACGTATACTTGAGATAATTTTGTACTTGGAATAATTGCTTACTTGCGTCGACGCGAAGCCGCCTTCTGTATTTCTTTGTTTGACGAGCCACTTCATCACGGGAATCGCGTCTGTGATCAAATTGCGTCTAAGATACAAGAGTAAGGCGTACGACGTCATTTCGACGTCGACGGAACGCGGTAAGAAGTAGTGTGGATTTTTATTGTCTTTCGGAATGGGTTTGCTCCACCATTTGGTACCCTGTTTCGTTATAGCTTTCGACTCCAGGAAGTTGAATGCCGACGTCTCTTGTGGATGCTTCGCCAAATTTAAGGCGTAGGCACACAGGCTCAATGCATACGTATCGTTTAATCCGTCCATATTACGAACGATGTAGTCAACGGCCTTGTTTATCGTATTACGATACGTTCCCACAGATTCCTATATGTAACGTATTTCAATTAATTTATGCGACAGGAAAAATGCAATTTTTATTTCGTATTACTTTTAAACAACACGTATTTTCCAGCAAACAGTTATATCTCTTTAAGTGCTATTAAATTAAATAAAAAAACATTAAATAAAGAGGTAATGTGGCAATTAAAAATTCACCTCATTTTCTAGAAATGCAATAAGCGTGTATGCCGTTAGAGCAAGTCCCTTGGCAGCTCCACCCTGCATATCGCGATGACTAACTTTTCCCACTTCGGGGAAAGACCCGTTCGGTGCTTGATGATTGGACAACCACTGCAATGCATCGTTTATGATCCTATCTTCAATCGCTATGTATTCAGCCGCCTGCTTGAAAGACTTCGCTACGAAGGCTGTAAGCCTGATGAACGGAATAACTTTAGGATTTTACAACTTAAATGACAAATATCTTGTAGATGAAATAATTGTTAAATATAATGTATGCAACAATCTTGCGCTCGTACCATGTACTTCCACTAGGATCCGACATGCCAAACGCGCTGAACGAACCATCAGTATGTCTGTAAGTCAATTCCTGCTGGTAGCCAATGTCCAGATATTTTAGCGCTTTGCTTTGCACGGCTTGCGTTAATTGATTCGTATTCTGAAAGTGTTTTTCTTTTTTAATATATAAATTACATGTTAGCGTGTGTCATATAGCAGAAGAAATTATTAATGGTACCTTGAGGTAATTTAGAATAACGATATTCGGTACAAAATTGAGCATATTCTGCTCGCCGCATCCGTATGGCATTCTTATTAAGTTTGCCAAGTTCGGGATACTGGGGCCCAAGATATCACCTGTATAATACGTATATAATTAATAAAAAAATGGTGGTATTTTTCAAGATATTTTATGTAGAATAAGTTTGCATGTATAGTGCATACGAATTATTATAATTATATACATACAATTATATACATATATACAATTATAATTATATAATTATATCGTGCTGAAAAGCTCATTATGGATTATAAATAGTCTAAAAAAGATTGTGGTTTGGAGAATAGAAAGAAATCAGTAAGATCCTTTTAAACTGGAAGCAATATATGCGTGATTTAAGCAATATTATTACCAACTGCAGATATCTGTATGTTTTCGGATCCTGGAACTGCATTATTAGGTATGTTGATAGTGACATTTGCGCCCCCCTGTTCAGCATTTCTCAAATCCAGAAATACCGCTTCGTTCTTGTATTGCGTTTCTCCCTCGGCCTTAAAATAGAGAACAACGTTTTATCCTTATTGTCGAATAATCGCGCGATCAAAAAAAATAGGAAACGCAGATCATTACATTGACAAGTAGCTTGTGTTCGACACTGTCGCCAGCCAAGACGCTGTTGGCGGTCGCTTTTATATTGATGTATCCCAGCTCTTTTGGAATAATCATGAACGATACACTCGAGCCGGAATTGGCTTTCACGTCAACTTTCTTCCGGCGATATAATTCCAATTCTGAAAAATTATGACAAACATCAATCCTATAAACTTATCGTAATTGGATTATCACAGTTTGTAAGTTGTACACGTTGCTTCAATTACATACACAAGTCAGCTATTACTGTTATCTTTTCGGAAATGAATAATTACACCACTTACTCGGCATATCGTGAACTTCATTAGAAACTTCCGCAAAGTCAAATTGTCCCTCGTTTGTTAGCAGAACTTCGGCTGTCAAGTCTTTATTCATGTAATTGAACACCACAATCTGTATCCCTACGATTTCTCCTCGTATTACCGAGTATGGCAAATCCACTGATATGAAGAACGGTTTGAACACTTTCAACTAATGAACAAATAATAAATAATATATTAATACAACAGTTTCATAATTATGACGAGTTTTGTTCAAAGCAGTTCTCTGTTTTACTATAATCCGCTTAGATTTTTATCAAAATTACACGTGCATGTAATAATATAGTAAGATGAGCGTTACATATAATTAATCAACATAACGTTGCAACATTTATCACAGATCAAAAGAATAGATTGGTAAAAAATCAATGAGATATCAATAAGATCCTGATAGAAATTTAATTTGTAAGGAAAGAGAATCGGATAGTTAGATATATATAATAAAACTTATGCTCGGAAAAAAATTTAATCAAATTTATTCGTTAATTTTATGGCAAATTAAAGTATCAAATAATAAATTTACTTTATTCTCAAAGAAAAATTTATCAAATATCATTGATTTTTCTAATAGATTCCATCTCCGAATTTTCGCATGTAGATTATATAAATACGTATCTATAACAACCTTTCTGGGTTCTTCTATCAGGCCTAATCCATGCGCGTCATTGACGGAAAATGCGGTCAGTACCCATGATGTGATAGAATCCGGTACGGTGCGTCGTAATTCCGTTTTTCCACTCAACCTGTAAAAGCACATGTACTTAACATTTCCATACACGCGAGCACAAGAGGAAGTATTTAGAAGTATGTAGGTATCCAACGTCTCGTGTGTGCTACCGTTCAGATAATAAACGAACTGAAACACATGATGAATTGATTTATCTCCGAAAATAAAGTAATGTCTCGGATAGCGATAAAAGAGTTTATATTGCAGCCTTCTAATGAAGTAGATATACACGATACAAGCAAATTGATGTAACATGGAAAAGAAAACGTGTTAAATTCTTACGTTTGTATCCTTCACCTTTACAAATGCGGAGATACACGTTTTCGTAAATGACGTATATAAATAGTGAACGATGTTACGAATGAAAAATCAAACAAAAATCGTTCCTCCGTGAATGGCAATGACGCAAGACAACATTCATTTTCCAAGAACTGAGGTATGCATGATACGTGTAGTACAAGCCTTTGTAACGCAACTTGCATTTACACACTCTTGAGAAATATGAGATCGCACCTTTACCTTGATCAACTTTCACGTAACTGTACAATACGGTACGCACGTTTTATTTACAGATATACAGGATGTCATTGAAACGTTTGCAGAGATTCTGCCTGGTATCAAGCTGAAGCAACTTTGCTCTTTGAGAAACAAGTCATTCCCTTCTCTTTCTCTTCAATTTATGTACACCTTGCATATATATACCGCATATACATAGACGTGCATAATACACGGTAAAAGTATAAGATACGAAATAAATACCCTGAAGAGAAGTTTGTGAAAAGCCAGGTGTTTAAGATGTCATGCATTAGGAATACACGGGGCTTATTCCAGACAGGGGGTGGGATGCGAGAGAAGGCGTAAGGACCTGCCAGCGGTGGTCTTGTCGCTAATCTGTGCGTGACAGGTGGACCAAGGTCTGGTCGAAGCGTGGACACCCCATGAGGCGAGCCCGTTATTCTACCCTCCAAAATTTGTGGTCCTGCAATCCAATTCTGCATATTGTATTACACTAGCCCCGAATCAAAATAACGCAACTAAACGTAACTACGGCCGATATAGCTTAATGATTATCTTTTCAATTTTCTCGATAGCGTTTGATTACCTTCACGCAAAATGCTTCAGAACTACCACTATCTCTTTCAGTTACAGAAAGAATTGATTTAGTTTTGGAATGAATTCTTCGTTAATAAAAGTTTGAAAAAATCCTAGTAATAAATTTTCAACATTTAATTTGCATTCTTAAACTTAAATTAGAAATGCCGATTTATGTATCTCAAGTTGACGTTTCGCTTACAATTAGTAAAGTTTATTTTAAATTGAATTAAGAAGAATTTCATTGTTTAATTTCACATTTGAAATTTTATTCTTATACGCCAAAAATTATTTTTCTCTGTTTATTAATTTAGCAAGCATGAATGATATTGACAAATGAAAAATTTTTTTTTCTGATTTTCGTTATTGACAATTCTGAAACATTCTTTTTATATAGTCAATACCATTAAGAGGCATTGCATACATTTTCACGAGCTTAATTCTCTATACAAATGTTACATAAAATTATTTAATTTCAATGTTAATAAATAATTAAATAATTGTAATAAATAATTAAATAATATATCTCATTCTAGTTCTGCACCTACTGTATTGTATTAGATTTCTTAGCATCTATCTCTGAAAGTTTTTTACAATTTCAAATAAGAAATAAACTTTTAGATATGTTTTCATTTAATAAATATTATTGCCGCATTTAAAAACAATGCGTAAGTTATAATTAAGACCGCAAAATCATATATTCTAAAAATTGAAATTTATGTAAAAGAAATAATCAGAAATAGATATCCATCTAACAATATTAAAAATTATAGGCAATTAAACAAAATATTATATAAAATAAATTCAACTTCGGATTGCATACGAAATAAATATTTACATATGCATTCAAGATAATAATACCTAAACTCATCCCATGTTAAATAACATTCAAAAAATATAGAATAAAGAGCGTATGTACAGAGCGTAGCCAAATTGGCGGAAATCAACACTGAGATGTCAAAAGATCCTGAAAAGTTGACAATTTTTTCCGCCACCAAATTACCCAGTCTCATTTCCCACCGCAACAACTTCGACGCGTAACTTTAATGCGAAGCGTTCTAGTTTGTGTTATTTATCTGTTGTTGTACGGATTCTACGTGTTAATATTTTATGCAGTATATGAGTGTAGACTGATTATCGATTTTTCTACCAAAATTATTGGTTCAAAGATCATATTATCATAAGATAAAATAGTGACTTTGAAAACGCATTAAAGAGATGCTACGAAATAGTATGGAATGATTTTTGTTATGCAATATATCCAAGTGAGCAAGTAACTGTTTACAAAATTTAAAGTAGAGTAGATATGTAGAATGATAGTGTATGTGCATGATAATTTATTACGTCATTGGCATTACCCAGCGTCAAGCGTTTGCCAAAGCCAAGTTTCAGGGAAATTCTTGCGAACTTTGACCTTCTCGGGTGGTAATGCAGCAGCAGCCGGGCCTGAGAATCCCGCAGCGGATGCATACATCACGTCATCAAGACTAGATCTGTAGTATACTACACACATATAAGCTCGGTTAAAAAAAAATGTATATCTAATTTGACTGAGATCGGCTCAACGGTCGTTACTGATTAAGAGAATAAATCGAGAAACTAATTGTAAGATGTTATTCTCATGCTATATTATGCGTAAGTTGGAACATAGTTATCTGATGTGTCGCATATTCTACAAAAATACTTTAATTTAGATGTACTTTATATTTAATAAGTGTGCGCGTTATGTTTTTAAGTGCGCGTTAGTTCTTTCACTAAATATAACTATCTTAAATTTACTCATTTATAAGAATACTTACGAGGATAATACTTACGCACAGGGAAGTTCTCGTGGACGTATCCGTTTGTGAGGATTACCACGCCAGTTTTCTGTTTAGAGACATTTGCTATTTTAATCTGATTATCGGATAACAATGGAAGAGCTAATAAAAGCATGTCGTGGCATATTTTACTTGAAACACGTCGTCCGCTGTTCCCGAGCCAGGTCTCCAGAGGGGACGACCGAAGAACCCATCTGAGTGTGGCGATGCTTCTGCCTTGTCGTACGACTGCAGCTCCTTGTATATTTGATCCTGCGTGTAATTAATGAATGCGGTCAGAATAAATTACGCGTGAAATCAGAAATTTACAAATATTTATCTAATATATAAAATATTACGTACATAAGAGATATCATTTCCAGATTTCAGCAAGAGGGATCTCTGATCGACGCCTAGCAATCCAACGAAGGAATTCGGTTTCGCGGATATCACGAGATTAACGCTTTCCCCGGGCATAACTTCGCCAGGTGTCATTTTAAGATCGACCTATAAAAGCATGCGGATTACAATACATATTATCCATCCACTCTCTAATGTAGACCGATGAACGACTTAGATGTCTCGGAATTGGTGTAATAACTCACGTGATTTTGAAGTATTCCTGAGAGTTCAACGTCTAACGAATCCGCAATTACTTCTCCGTCTGTCCGTACGTAGTATACAATTATGTGCGCAGTAGGTGCCATGACGTATGTCGCTAAAAATCTGGAATGTGTTTAAATCAATGTAAGATATTAATTTTAAACTGAAACTCAGTCGACAGTTTCGAATCGCTACGATCAGAGGCTTTCAAATCTCAAGATTGTAAATTATCTATTCGGTCATCCGAAAGATTCAAAGAACTTAAAATTCGACTATCGGAAAACTCCGCGCACTCTTCTAAGCTTCCTTAATACTTTAAATACTTACTTGAATGATGTCGTGTACTTGTCTTGCACGTAGATCGATCCTGCATCTAAAATATTACCGCGACCGAGTATCTCGTAACTCATGTATTTCAACGGAGCGGTGGAGTTGACTTCGATTTCAACGTAGTTGTTCACCTTGCAGATTAAAAGATAGTGAGAATATTATAATTGAAAAGTTTCAACGTAATAATAATAGATAAAATAATAGATGGATATATACCGTTGGTTTTTCCGTTTTCAGAATTGCTTGGATGTATTCATTGCTCGCGGACATAGCTTGATTAGTTGAAGGGAACCATTCATGAAGATTTAAGTATTGTGCCTGCGTGTTATATACAAACATTAGGTATCGCAACATAAAGAGATAATTGATAATTTTACTTCTAGAGGAAAAGAGATGCTTGACAACTTTACCTCTATATTTAGGGGGAAAGAGATGTTGTTCTTTGCCTTAGGCGGATAAAAATCCAGTTGCACCATACCGTGCTCGTCTAATTTTCGTGTGAGATTTGAATACGCCGATTGATTATACGTATATCCATACGCTATCAAGACGTCGTTTTTGGTGTCTTGTACTGGCGATCCGTCATGATATGTAAATTTCAACTGCAAAAGATAATATAGTAACACACATAATGCGTTGCATAATGCGTCTATGTATTCAAATTTGCTTGTTGAGTCTTACAATAAGACATTTGACTTACGAAAGCGGTATATTTTAGCCCCGGCTTGAAATATTCCGATGTTCTTATTAATTCCATCGTGTACTTGTGTTTATGTAGCGTTATCTGTGTCGAGGCGTTCTGCCTTCTAGTAGTCAATTCTTCTTCCACCACCACGTCAATCATAATTGGCCTTTCATATTCGTCAGTCAATCTAAGATAACGTATGCATATGATACAATATACGTTGAATAATGCATAATGTTTTACAATTCAAAGTTTGAAACACTAAATAAGTAAGTAAAATAAGCCTGTAATTTTTTTGTCATATTCCTGTTTTTGCAATTTTTATTGTGATTACAGAATTTATATTATTTCTTAATTGTAATTTTTTTTATTTTAAACAGAAAATTTCTTTCAATGCTGCAATATTTCGAAAAGTAAAAGGAAAATTCCGAAACACATTATACGTATTATTACAATGCAATATTATTGGATTTACCTTAATTCCTGCAGTATATCGAAGTCGACTGTTACTTTTCCGTTAATCGGTAACACTTTTCGCACTGGTTGTTGGAATATCGGTTGAATTACGCCAGAAAATATATCTGGATAAGCTGTTATCGTAGCTTCACCTTTTACCGGTTTTCCATAGGTATACCTAAATTATGTACTTACAAATGAATACTTTCGGTCAAATGTCGCTTAAGTAGAGTCAAATACCTCAAATTATTAATTATTGATTCTCTAAATAATCATGAATTAATATTTTAATGCATTAATATTTTCTGAGAAAGAGCTAAAAAAAATCTATCTCCAAAGTCTGTCTCTGCTATATAGGAACACAAGATTCATATAGAGATTTATTAACAAAGGGAGTTTTTTGCAAATCTAATTTATCGTCCTTATTAATTGTTGCTGGAATATAGTCGCTTACTTTGCGTGGACGGTTGCTGTAACTTTTGATTCTTTGAACTGTACGTGCTTCGGCGAGTCGATCGTCACCTCAAAGTTCGGCAGAACGTACTCCGCGACTTCAAATTCCTTTTCAAACGTCTCATCGCCGACATTGGCGATAAGCTTCCACTTGCCTAATACCGGTGAATGCGACAATTCCAATTCGCTGCCGAAAATACCGTGAGTCACTGGTGGCCGAATCCATTGCTTGATACGATTACCGTCGCCATCCTGCAGTAAATTTTTTCTTACGTATTTGTTTTTAAGTATTATTTTTAAGTATTGTTTTGTTATAATTGTACAACATTTGTGTAATCTCAAGAAAAATTAATTTATTACTTTACTATTACACGCATCAAAGTTTACACGACACAAGTTTACATTAAAAGTTTTACGGCAAAAGATATAGACATATGCTGTATGTACTTACGACAATGTACACGTCCTTTGGTCCCACGATACTCGGCCTCAGCCTCGAATCCAGTATTATACAACGAAACATAACTTTGTGACCGGGTTTATAAATCGCCCGGTCGGTCTGGATGAAGACGGAGTAACTTTTATGCACATACTCGATATCCTTCGATTTGAAAAAATCAATACCGGACAGACCGCGCGCTGTGAGTTTGTATTTTCCCGGCGTGGTTTCGCCGATCTAACGATCGTAAACAAAATCAATAATATGAATGTTAAATCACTAGATCTAAATAATCAGTTTATCGATAATTTTTTTTTAAGTAATAAGAAAATTTATATAGGCTGTTACAAAAATGTATAGGACTCCACTACACATTAATTCATACGTACGTCTAATCGCAAAATCTGTGTGGAATAAGGCTCCACGCTTGCGGTCCGAGAAATGTTGAATATTTTTCCCGTATCGAGTTCACCAGTCAGTTCTACGTATATCATTGACGGTGTCGATACGCCGGTGATACTTGCCGCTACATGATATTCCGAATCAGGACGTACCACTTTCGGCGCAATAATAGTGTAATACCTTAAAGGAGAAATAAGAATCTGCCTCGTTTCAACTTTTCCACTCTATTCTCTTCGAACTTGTTAAAAAAAAAACTTATGTATCTACAGTTAGTATTGTTAACATTGAGAAATTATCCCACGTTACAATAGAATCAAACACGTTGGGTTTTCATAGATTGTAATGCAACACGGGTATTATAAGGCATCATGATCTTGATAAATCATTTTCAACAAAAGTTACGGGGTATATCTGATGATAATATCCGATTAATATCTATACTTATACCGAGTAACATTTATACTTACGGTTCTGCAACTACATTTGAGATTATTCCCGATAACAATAGAATGCCTAGCCATTCCATGTTCCAAGATAAGGACCTGCGATGAAGGAAAGCCTGCTGTATTTAATGCAATTGATAAAATATACGATTATGCACAGTTATAAATATTATCGCAATAAATATTGTATATTTGTAATTAAAATGAAAATCTAAAGGATATTTAAACATCTTTGAAAAATTAATACGTTCCTTTATATTTACGGAAGAAATTCGAAGTTTGAATGTAATTTGAATGTAAAATTTATCCCAATTTTATTTTCAATGCAATTAAAATCGTATCTTTAAAAAATATCTTATATCGTTTGTAAGAACATGAACAACGAAATAATAGACAATTTGTGTTTTTTTCCGTAGAATTATCTTCGAAGACTTTGCAATAACGACGATAATCAATCATAATTTTTTTTCTGCGAACATATTACGAGTGAAAACTCGGAAGGCAGCGATAGAGACGCAAAATGAACACATAAAAGTCAAGAATGTTAAACATTACGAGTAATTAAATGTCATTATGTACGTAAGTGACACAATGCACACCGCGATGCGCAGAGATGCCCATAATTATGTCGGCGTGTAGTTTCCCTCCTTTGCGAAAGCCTTAGTTGGTCACAATACCGGTTTTTCCGGGAGTCCATTATGTATAATCCGTCATCGTTAATTTTGAAGCTACAATCCGAATGAAGTAATTGCCGGTTGTGAGAGGAGAGAAAAAGACGACGGATAAATACCGTGACCGATTATTCCTCGAACTAATAATACAGTCTCGATATAGCCGTGTCGAATTGTGATGTCAGAACAGCAGCCGAGAGAAAGAGGGAAAGAGAAAGAGAGAGAGAGATAAAAGCTGGGGAATTCCGGCAAAACATACGGAAATACTTTTTGCACGTTACGTCCGCGTGTTATATAATAACTCGTATTAACGAAAACGTTTTTATTCAACAAAAATTTTCTAAGTGTCATATTCGTGTGCTCATATTCAGCTTATGTATTGCTTTACAAATGTTCATGTTATTCATACATGTATTTTGCAGAAAAATAATTAAACGTCACAGTGTAGCGATGTGAATGCAAAATTCCTACTATATTTAGAAGCTTGCTCCATCATAGCGAGTACAGAAGTGTGCTCCATAGCGTGCACAGCATTCTGTTTAAACTTTAAACATTAAACAAACATTATAAAAAGATGAACTTACGATCGTATCTCGATGAAGTATCCGAACGTTTTCTTTTACAATTGCAGTCATAAAACGCAAAATAACTTCTTATCTACTTTTTGATATAATTTAATAGCTACTTAAGTATACTCAGGATACTTAATACATGTCAGTTACTTAAATCAATGTTACTTTTTATGATTCAGGAATATCTATTGACAATACAATACTTCCTCAACTCTAATTATTTGTATTATCTAAAAGCGTAAATTTATTAAATTATTTAAATTATCTTTGTTACTTTGACTTTATATTCATTAACTTTATTAAGATTTTTAATAGCGTTAATAATTTATACAAAAAGAAGAGAGAAAGAATTCGAGTAATAAAATTTAATTTAGTAAGTATAGTTTTAATATGTTAAATTATCAATTATATTTTTGTTTCAATAATCTGTGTGCTCATTATATTTTTATTATTATCTGATCAATATTCTTCACTTCAAGACGACACTAAATTCATTTGGATTAAATAGAACTAAAAAGTCCAAGAAAACTTAGCTTTCTTACATTGTTTCATTTTTTTTGCGAAAAAGCAGTTAGTAGCATTAAATTAAATACTGCAAGCAAAAAATCCAAGATCGAATTACGTTCTTAATGCTGAGAGCTTCGTAACATTAGTAGGATTTAATTGCACATGACACCTGTGCACTCGCTCCGCTTCTTTGGCGAAGAAACAAGATATACGACATGCATGGTCATAGGTATTTTAAATTCTAGTTTGCGAGATATTCTTAATTATATTTATCGTATCGAAAATGTGATATGTATCATGTACGTGCATCGTTAAAATAAATTATTTTAGAATTACATATTGATAATTTTTAATTTTTTGTATGTAGATATAACATTAACGGTCTCCCTATACAAAACTTAATCGTTTAATTTTTTTATGTTTTATCATTTTGCATATTTTAACATGTATTTTTTGTAATATGTTATAATACCAGTAATATATCAAAAAGAAGATTAATAACAGTGAAAAGTTTATTAAAAGACTTTCTATTAATATTAAATTTTTCATTAACGACAATGTATAAAGAAAATAATAATTTCCGAGTTGCGAAACCAATTGAAAGAAAGGATTTTTTACAAAGACAAACAACAAGATTATATCTTTTAATTAAACATTCCAGATAGTGCTAATTTTTATTCAAGATTTAGTTTTGTAGATATGTACATCAAGCTAAATTGGAAAGTCACTATAAATTTTAATTTCTCTTGACAATCTCGCCAAGGAAAGATCGACCTCAAATTAATCAAAAGATCCTGTCGTTAAAACAATGCGCGGGAAGTGGGACACCCTGTATATGATAATAGAGCGAAATTCTCAGCACGAAAGTATATTCGTATTAGGCCATTCTACTTTCCACTGGTTTACTTCGTAAATTGGGAGACCGGTGAATTTCGACTCAACAATCTGTCCCTGAACGTCGATCCCGTCGATTAAATTCAGCTGCCGTCAGGCAGCGGTGGCATATAGTTAGGTCCGCAAATTGCTGGCCGCAATGAAAGTATCCCGAGCGATTCGTCGCTACGACTTTGGAACTTTCACCGAGTCGGGGGGGATTCAGGGCAAAATCGCGGAGGAAAAAGGAAAAAAGAAAAGAGAACGATGGCCCGATCCCGAGGTGTACGTTGACAATGAGTGACCATACGGCCGCGAACCTGCGCTATCACCGAGGTCACTCCGACGAAAAAAGGGCCGAAGATTTCTTTACCTGCGAGGACATCAGGCAAAGGAGGTCGCGTCATCGCGCGAAATAATTCGTCTCGGTGACTCACCTGGCCAGAGACGGAAGCGGATGAACTTCCTCCGCACCAAGGGAAAATCACCGGACCCGAACGATCGTCGTAGACCGGGAGGATCACCGTAGACGGTCGTCGGCGTTCTGCGTCTCTCCGTGCGACGCGCGGGAGGTGAACGCGGAGGGAGACGCCAAATCGGTGAGCCCAAGTGCTTGGAGAGCGTATTCGCGCTTACTAACAGTCCAACGGTTAAGCAAGTACTGACGGCCACTACCAATCATGGCTGCAAGAAACCGGGCAGTGCAGGTTTCCCTTCCGCCCCCACCGCGTCTCCGCCGTGTCGACGGGCCACGACGATCTTTACCGTTAGATAAAAATGACGCCATAATGCATCGGCTAGATAGAGCTCTCATCTCACGAAAATCCCGGCTTCCTGTCGGGAAATACATGACTTCTTTTTTTTTTATTACGCTTAATGTCCAGTTTGCAACATGCAATGTGCGCTCCGTATCGTCAGATTCGTATGCGAATCAAAATTTAATTATTCTCACAGAAAAATATTTGGTAGAATTTTTGGAGTACTCCAATTTTTGGAGTAGCTGTTCATCTGGGATCCGAATTATAAGCTTATTTAATTCAAGCATAAACTCTGGCTTGAATGGCAACGCGGTGAAGCTTTTAATGAATACAAACGTTTACGCTGTAAGACGCATCTAGGCAAGATAACATGGTTGCATACCATTGACACGCTTTAAGATTCAGTCTAATGACAATCGCTTCTATTTCGCGTCACTACTTTGAGAATAAGGGCCTTCGATAATGTGGCTACAGTCCTATATTGACGTAAAGTTTAAAATTCGAATGGTGGTGGAATTCCAGTGAATGCACGGATATGGACATTGATCTTGACGCATCCTGACGCCTGTGACGCCGCGTAATCTTAATATCCTTGCGTAGGCAACATCTGCAGCTCGCGGTGACTTTAACGCGTGTCCTGGTTTAGCGAGAGTAGACGAGGCCATCGTGTATGTAGGCCTGCATTGGCATTTCGTATTCTTTTTGGCGATGTTTATCAGCATAATATGGTACAAAATAATTATATATACTTAACATTATGATGTCACGTATTCTGGGAAACGTAAATAATTTCTTAACTTCTGAACTCTTTTGAACTTTGTAATGTTGATATGATGTTTTTCAGTACAAGAATTAAAAAATTAAAATCTTTTCAAAACAGGTAAAACAAAATGCAAAAGTGCACGCGTCAGTTAAGAAAATAATATTATAGTTAGATAAGCATGATATCGTATTTGGAAGCGTGATATATGTCGCATGAGGAATATTTTGTTGCACAAAAATAGATTTAAAAATTATCAAAACAACTAAAAAACATGTAATAATTTTAAGCAAAAAATAGTAACACGAAAAATAGATTTAGTACAATATTATTGTTTAAATCTTTTTCTTAAAAAAAAGTTATATATATTACAATATGAATAATATTACAAACTCACGTCAATTAAAATAAATTTATACAAACCGCATTCATATCTCACTTTTATCAATAAATGCATTCATTTATTTCTAAGATGCTATACATATAGTATCTTAGAAATAAGTGAATACATTTATTGATAAAAGTGAGATATGCTAAGAAAAGTAAGATACTATAATATAGTATCTTAGAAATAAATGAATACATTTATTGATAAAAGTGAGATATGAATGCGGTATAAATTTATTTTAGTTGACGTGAGTTTGTAATATTATTCATATTGAAATATATATAACTTTTTTTTAAGAAAAAGATTTAAACAATATTGTACTAAATATATTTCTCGTGTTACTATAGTATACTATTAACAAGATACTATAGTATAATATTAACATAAATGTGCATTTAAAGGGACATTTATCTACTCGTATAAAATTGAGATATAAATCATTATATAATCATTATATATTCTTTCGTTACTATATTTTGATATTAAAATTAATAGATACAAATCATTAGAATATTCCTAATATGTACATTGTATTATATATACATATGTACATTCATATCGTGTATACGCATACTTATGCGATGCATTAATTGTACGTAAATACATGTACGTTTTGTATGTGCAAATGCTACAACAAAAATATAGCAAATTGGCAATAAAAATAGAGCTTTGTGTAGTATTGTCTGACAACAAATTGTGACGTTATTAATATTTAAATGATATTGAAGTTTCCTGCGTACCATTTGTAAATAAAGAGAATTTAGATAAAATAAATGTCTAACGCTAAATGATTTATGATCCTTCGTCATTTTTGCTACTGTAACAAATTTATTATATATTTTTTTGAAAACAGATATATAAGTCAAACTGCTGAAAAGGAGCTGTTCTCTATAAAGTAAATAGCTTATTTGGCAAAAGCGAAGAAGAAGGTCTATACAGGTCAGTGCAGGAAATAGATAACAAACCTACAAAGATTCTTTCTGATGAATTTGACTTTGTTAGAAAGTCATAACAGCTGGATTAATGTTTCAAAGATTTCAGTCATCAGTCATTGTTCATTAAATACTTATTAATAAAAGGAATTTGAA
The DNA here is from genome assembly GCF_000956235.1 of Wasmannia auropunctata. Classification (NCBI taxonomy): domain Eukaryota; kingdom Metazoa; phylum Arthropoda; class Insecta; order Hymenoptera; family Formicidae; genus Wasmannia; species Wasmannia auropunctata. The sequence goes on from NW_012026814.1 coordinate 6,812,760, forward strand.
AATTATTACAATTTATATCAATATTAAAACATATTATAATTTGTTCATGTGTAGATATGCTTATGGGCGGGGAAAAAACAAAACATCTTCCTATAATACATTCCCATCTCGAACAAAATCTAATTTAACCCAATCTCACTGTAACTTTAACAAGTGCATTTTCAAATATATATATATATATATATATATATATATATATATATATATGAATAAAATTCATAGTAAAATATAGGTTGGATATGAAGGTTCCGTTAGCGCATATCCCGATAGCGTACACATAATATAAAACACATCCACGCCCGCGCCGGTATGCACGCACGCATCTATACAGACACGCATACACCACGCACATAATATATGTATATTATATCATGTACGTTAACGGGACTCTCTCAGTGGATTAGATCAGGTTTTTTCGGAGCGAGAATGCAAGGGAAAAGACGGAGCCCTTCTCTCTCCGTAGCATACCTATTGCTGCTACACGCACTTAAATAAATAAATATAATATAAACAATATATATATTTTTTTACCATAAAATAATCTAATTCGTATAATTTGAATCCACACAATTTAATAATAAATTTGAATAAAAAGTTACTAAAGTTACATTATCTATTACTGTTATTCAATCTATACTGCAACTTAATTTTAGAATAGCTGTCGTATTAAAATCTGATATACGACATACAACAAACAAACATTCGATATCGACTATGACTATGCGATATTTATGTGTGTACTGCAGACGTTAATGTTACACAAACAAAATGGCTATTTATCTTATCAGTACTCGACGGGAAAGAGAATATTTAAGGTAGTATTCATGTAGTCGACCGTTCTTATTTCAAATCATATCTTACTCACTAATGCTCAAGATGCTCGGTATTTTGTGATTGGTTTATGACACTTAAGACGTTCTTAAATATAAGAAATGGAAAACAAACTATGAGTACCGGTCTTACTGCTGTTTAGTTCTTTTCGCATCGCTGCTCGCATAAGGTTACAGAGGTTATACTATCGCGCTTATAAACACAATGTCCGTGAGTATATGCAGATATTAATTCATGACATTCAACACACATGTAGTCGAACAAACGAATATAGACATTTAATTAATGTAATCTTAGCTTTGTACTCGGTTTTTAATCATTTGATATTACGTAATTACACAAAATAAGGCAAATGCAATATATGTAGCTCTTTCAAAAATTCTCAACTGGAATTATTATGCTATATATACTACTGCACTAGATATCAATTATGCTGGTAGTCATGCGTACGTCACGTGAAATTTTGAGTAAAAATCACTAGCCATATTTTTCAGAAATTCTCTAATCGCACCACATTTAAGTGCCAGTCATTAGCCTCAGTGAGAATAACTATTAAATACAAATAGATTCCTAATTAAAAATATCAAAATTCATATTGTAATATTTATTTTCCAACGTAAGAAATACGAATCGTGATTGTTATGAAGAAATTATTTTTTCAGATAAATCTTAATTCCTGCAGAATTTTTTTTTTCTTTAGTTTAATCCTTTTTTATTTTTGATTTCTCATGAAAATTGTAGAGAGATTCCAAAATAAAAAATAATTATTAGTCCCGTAGAATACAATCAGAATAGAGAGATCTACTGCATTTCATTCCAAAATTTTATTCATTATTTATGAACAAAGCACATAGAAATAAAGAAAACTCGAATTTTTATTTAAGACGGTTTTGTTGCACTTCCTATTCTTAAAAAATACTTATTAAATAAAAAATAAAAATTTAATTAAAAAGCCGCGACATATAATTTTTTTATATCCAATATCACTTTTATTATTTGAATACTTTGAATAGGGAACAAGACAAGTATACAAAGAAAATTAATAGTTTCGAAAACGGATATAAGTGTTCACAAGATATATCGAATGTAAAATTAAATAAAACAAATTATAAAAATTTTTTATATTAAATTTATTTTATAATTGCAGCGATTATCGTATACCTACAGAGGTCTTATTGTTCCCGTATTTACTACTTTCAATAGCGATGGGTAATTAACTTCCATAAACTCTATTAACACGTATTATTAAACTAAATTCTAATGACCCATATTTATTTAACAGATCTCTTAATTTGGATATTATATCACAATATGCGACATATTTAGCAAAGAAAGGGATCAAAGGTATTCTTGGTAAGTCATCTTTAAAAGTTAATTTTTAAATATTAAAATAATATTTAATAACATTATTAGCATTATTAAATTTATGTCAAAAAATTAAGTTTTGCATAAAAATTATTTAAAAAAAATGTATATAATAATTATTTTAAACAAAATAATAATTTTTACATATCATATCTTTTTTCCCAGTTAATGGTACAAGCGGTGAGGGAACGTCATTGTCTGTTGCCGAGAGGAAACTCATTACCGAAACCTGGGTAAAGGCAGTGAAAGAAACAAAGCAACACTTGATGATTCAAGTAGGAGGTGCACCTCTTCCCGATGTTATTGAACTTGTAAGTGTTATATACTAACATATAAGGAGAATAATATTCATCCTACTTTCTGCGATTAAATAAAATGATAACAATTAACTCATAGGCGAAACACGCAAGTAGTATGCAAGTGGATTCTATACTCTGCTTACCAGAATTGTACTTCAAGCCTACTACTCCTAAAGAACTGATTGAATACTTGAAAATAGTTGGAAAGGCAGCGCCAAAGACACCATTATTATATTATCATATTCCTATGTTGAGTAATGTTAACAGTAAGCGATCATTCCACGTTTCAATACTTATACTGGATATAATCAACTGACATAATTGATAAGATTGATATTCCGTTATATATACGTATCTCTCGCAATATAATTAAGTATCATATAAATATTTTGTAGTACACATGGGACAGTTTCTTGAATCAATTGATGACAAAATACCCTCGTTCGTGGGTATAAAATTCACCAGTGCCAATTTAGAGGAAGGAGCACAAGCGTTACGTGCCGATAATAGGAAATATGTTATTTTCCTTGGCAATGATCAGGTAATAATTAGATAAATAAGTTAATTCGCACTAAAGTAAGCGTAAGGCCTAGCGCTCCTTGAATAGAAAATAAAGTCAGAAATAGTAACTAGTCACTAATTAGATGCTAATCCTAATATCAGTTAAAATATACTGATTATTTTCTGTCTTATTTTCTATCCAGTTTTTTAGTCCAATATAATACAAATTAATGTATTCGATCTGGTCTGGTTCTCTAGTTAATAAATGCTGCATGTGCATTGGGGATGGATTCCTTCATAGTAACCAGCATAAACATGTTTCCGGAATTTGTATTAAATCTCCTTGCTGCTTTCAAGAAAGGAAATATATTAAGGGCTAAAGATATGCAAGAGAAGCTTTCAAGCATTGTGAATGCTATAACGAAGCATGGTAAGTACATTTTTGGGTATGACGAAGTGCACCGTTACAAGAATCAATTATTTGCAGGTAACTGGGTGCAGACTATGAAAGTAGCAATGACTCTTCTTACTGACATTAATGTAGGGCTACCTCGTGCACCACTTAAACCTATTTCTTCTGAAGCTGTAGCAATTATGACGGAAGACTTAACAACCTTAGGAGCTTAACTTCAGCCAAACGTTAAACGTTATTGAGAATATTTTCCTTCTTCTTTTACAGAAATTTAGCACTGGAAAAACAGTGATTAATGAACAAACGGTGCTTTTAATACACAAAATAAATAATTTCCAGTGTTAGATTATAGATTTCTATAATGGTTTAAGGGTTCATCACATTTGTGTGATTTATATTTATATCACATTATATATTATCTCATTTCAGGTTTTCCAATAAATTAATTGTTACTATCCATAAATATATAACAGTGTTTTAAAAATAAATGCAACAATTAAGAAAAGCTAGCTAATATAATGAATTAAAATGATCAAAAAGTTGTTGCTGTATTGCATTCTATCATATTTACTATTATAATTGTATATAATTAAATAAAAAATTCATACAATATGTTCAAATTTTTTTGCATATTCCCTGCATAGGCAGTGATAGATTTAACAATTATTGGAAAAGTGGATATATAGTTACAATACTCAGCACAAGAATATGTAGGAATAATATTTTTTCTCTTATTATTTGTGTTTACATTTTAATTGTCATTTAATTAGCACCGGGAATAGACTTAAATCCTTTATAAAATTAAAATTTTTGTAGAAGTTTTTCCCAATTATTTATCCTTTCACGTGTTGTTTTATTTTATTCATTATGAAGAGAAAAGTTTAAAGATGTATCCATCAATATATATATATATATATATATATATGAAACTAATGTAGAAATAAAGTTTGACATATTGCATGTAATATGAAAATTAGAGATGATCGAAACAAGACGAATTAGCATGAGAATTATCGAAACAACGAACTAATTGTAATAAAATATTTACCATAGCATAAGATATACGTCATAATATATATGTAACCATACTGCACACATATGTACGATACACACGGTCGTGCACGCGCCGTGTGCACTTATTGTATACCTATATACAATATTCTTCAATATTGGAATTAATATTAATATAAAAATATCGATAGATAAGCAACTACTTACAGCTGAAAACAATTATGTACATACATGCATACCGAACGATGATTGTATACTTCAACGGCGAAAGAACGGGATTGCGGTTATATGTACATTGCAGGCTCGATCGCCGAATCTAAAGTTGCAGTATTGCTCTCGACGGTTGCATGGGATCTGCCTTACGCCGAACGTCTAATAATTCATGAGATATACGGCATACGCGATGATTTCTCGAGCGCGAAATTCACTTTTGCAGCAATAATCACCAGAAATACATATATTATACGGAGCGATTCGAATATCATTCGCGGCGCGATGCGCGTTCCGTCAGTTCCGTGTAAACAGTCTATTATGTACTAACAGTACAAAAACCATTGATTGTGAATTTATCGAGAGTATTGCGATTCTCGAAATATCGATAGTGATCAAAGAAGTGAACTTATCGATATTTGCTAAGCAAACATATCTCTATAATCTATATATTCGACATGATTTATAAAATATTATGCTAAACATTTTTTTTAGAATTCTGCATATAATTTTTCTTTTATGTAAATTTCAAAATTTTTCAAAATTTCTGTGTAATTGTATAACTTTTAAAAAAATTTTTCAGACTTTTTATATAATAAAATTAAAACACTTTTTAAAAGTACCGAGAAAATCTAAATATTTTCTAGAATTCTTTAAACATATAAATTTTGAACTATTTTAAAATTTGTAAGATTTCTATAGCATTCTATAATTTTATCAAAGAAAATTGACTAAATGACTGATCAAAATAATCGTAATAATAATAATCGTAATAAATCATGTCAATTGATTCATCGAAAAAAATGTAATTTGAAAAATAAAACCAATTTTAATTTAAAAAATTCTTTTATCATTCCTTCCATTCCACTTGCAATGAATTTCATATTCTCATTCAAACTATATGTAGATATGTAGTCATATGTGCGACTGTGCGTCGTGCGATCTGTGACTGTGGTTGTGCGACTTCCCAACCTAAAAAAAAATGGCAGCCACGAACGTGGAGTGTAGCGATTTTTTAGAATTTCAGGTATTTCTGAAAGCGCGACTTACATAACACTCATGCATTCGCACACCGCGTTATACGAGTATAATAAATATATATACATTTAACAATGCTTAAGTCAACTTAAAGTAACACATTCGTAAAAATTCTTCATAATTAATGCCGGCTAGATATCTTACAAATTATAATATAAAAGAAGTATGCTGCGCCACAGAAAAGATTATTTAGAAATTAACGATGCGTAAAATTTCAACGTTATTATTAAAGTCATGTCTTTTTCTAGACACATTTTTGTATACAGACAGCTTTATTGAGAGGTTAGGAACGTGCACGTGAGGTTAGCAAAGTGCAATGGAAATATATTATGTGTATATAAAGCCTAAATATATAACTCATCCATAGTACTCTCCATACCTGAATTCTAAATCTTTATGTTATTTTTTGAAAATATCAATACATAATTTGGTTCGGATTAAATAAATAAGTGAGTAGTAAAAACATACCATGTGTGTATTTCAGGATACGTTGAGAAGGATGCGACAGATAGATGATAAAATAATTTACATGCTCAACACCACAATTCCTACCGAGTCGTTCAAAGGCCAGGTGGATCCTACCACGCAGTGTAAAGACTTGTTCCAGCAAATAGAATCCGAGCATAATCAAAGGACGCAAGCGATCACAAGATGCGTGAACATCACCAAGAAAAGGGTGATGCAGTTGAAGGATTTGAGAGAGAAGAACGGTGATGAAAGTCTAACGTTAGCAAAGGATTTGAGAAATGAACAGACCAAATTGAGATTGTTACAGTCCGAGCTCAACATAGAGGAGGTTGTAAAGAAACGTACGATACAAGTTTATTACGAGAGATGCCGTGGATTCTATAAGCCATCATTGCACACAAACGCATAGACTTCCCAAATAATTTGAATTGGTGTATGGTTATTTGAGCGCTATTATCTTTGAATTGTTACAGTATAGCTATACATAGTAATTTTGTAAACGTCAATACGTTGTTTCTTGAATCATTGTTATTTTATGATGTACAATATATATACCGATTCTCTCAGGATTTATTGTAATTATTCATTATGTACAAGAACAGTTGTACAAGGAAAGTAACGCAATTTAAGGAGATTGTATATTCAGATATTTTACATTGTATAAGCAATTACAATGCTTACTAAATCTAATGAGAATCGGACATTGATTATATACAGTATACATAAATCAATAATTTACATAAATGTAAATAAAATATAATTTTGCAATAATGTTTGTATATACATAGTATGTATTTTGCTGCTGTGTTATTACGAAAGATTGCCATTTTAAGGGACAGCCTTATATATTAGTACAAATCATTAAACCAATCAAAACTAAATGTTTATTACTTTATCAAAAATATTTTTAAAATATCATTGTGGAAATATCATTTTGAAACAAAAACGATTGATAACGTTTATAATATTTGTCTGCGCTTCTCAGAAAAAAATTTATCCTAAAGAGATTTCTACATTTCCTGAGTATTTACATAATTATTTATTTTTCTCTTCTGCCAATCTTTCCCGAAGCCAATCTTCTCTTTGTTTAAGTAAACTTTCTCCTTTTGCAGCGTCTTTTTTTCCAAGCATTATAGATATTATACAACCAATTATGGTAGCAACAATCATATAATTACAAGTCTTGATTCGTGCCTTACTCCTCGCAGTAAGTATGCAGTCCACTCTGTTTAAGAAAATATTTATTTATTAAATGATATGAAATAAGTCGATCACAAAAGAAGCTCATGAAATGTCAAAAATGTTGTTTTTAAAAAATCTATAATTTATTTTCGGAAATAACATTAACAGTCTCATTTCTTATTTAATTCTGATGACCAATGTTAAAATTTTCTAAACACAAGTCAATGTCAAATATATCACAATATATGTTTTTGTATTAAATTTCTATTTGTTTTCTTTGGACAATCTCATGATATAAATATAGATGTAACACATACGTAACATCCTTAGGAACATCTGCAATGCTCGGATATCGTTTTACCCAAACTAGTATTTTCTTGTCAAAATCAGTTACACGATACATACGTGATCCTAAAACGAAAACGTGCACATACATAAGAAATTAATTTATATAGAGTTTTTTAAAAAATTTATTTTTTATTTGTGTGTAAACTCGATCTTTACCAATGACACCATCAGTTGTATTGCTTTTTTGTGCAGGAATTTTATCTGTTTTGTTAGTTTCTCGTATAATACTGCTACGAGTGAAGCACCGCGTTGTTACACGCAATTGAGCACTACGAATAAACTGTCTCCACAGCATTCTGTAAAAAAAAATATATATCAATATATTGATATAACAACTAAACTAGATAAAGGAACTGATATAAAATTAAATTCACTGATTAGGCAATTGTTAAATCAAATTGATAATAAAAATGCATAGCCAAACATAATATAAGATCTGATTACACAATTTTAAAAGCCTGTGAAGAAAACCACTTCATAAAAATTGGAATTAATGTACATATTGCGTATCTCGCGATAATATGGAAATCGATGCAAAGATATGATACGTACAGTCTCTACAAAATGTAAAATAGTTCAGTTACTGTAGCTATCGCAATAATGATCATGTTATGATTATTACAGTTGTTATAGCAGAAAACGTGATCATTTAAAATAAGTAAAAGTAATTGATACTTTGCACAATTATTCTACATATAATAATATATCTTTACAGTTATACTTCTAATATTTTTGTCTCTTGTCTTTTTCTCCTGAATGTACTTAATCAGATATCTCACTACGATGTAGAGAGCACCAATAAACAAAATGTTAGTAGCATGCCAAAATATATACTACAAATAAAATTGAAATTAAAATTGCATTTATATTAAATTGTATTTATTCTATCAATGTAATCTGTTATAATGCGTTTTACAGCAAGAAGCCAATGTAACACAGTAAATCATAATGTCCTTGTTGTTTGCTAATGTTGAAAAAGATAAAATCATTCACTAATATGTTACACTGTGTCCTTGCTGAAAAAATACGCATAATTTGACAGCTTATGTCAACAGGCACTGAACAGAATCATAGTAATCACTTAAACGCCCTTCTAAAATCTTTTAGTGGTACCTGAATTATCCTATTCGCTTTAATATCATACACTTTTTAGGTTATATTTTGTTCATTAATAAAGGAGTTTAATTCCCGCAAAGTTACGGCGTAGTGCACCTGATTACTACATCTGTCGATCTTTTTCAACAACTAATATTATGCTTCGCGTCTTCTGTCCTGTGGTACATTTAGTGTCATTCGTTTGTAGGAATCATTCACAAAACGGAGTTTTGCCGTTCGAGAGGCACTATCGTATTATCATACAAAGTTTCTTAAAACGTATAATATATCATAAAGTTTTAGATTGAGTGTAACACGCACTTAGATAATTACTGTATCCAGAAATAGTTCGCAGTAGTGCAGCACTGGCTGGTTCGTACTAAACTAAACTACTGATGCGTTCGTGCTTGTGCCATGCCTGCTCCTGTCAGTGACGTACTTCGGCGGGTATTTAATACAGACGAGATACTGTCAAATATCCTGAGTAAATTTTTGCGCCAAATGGCTCGAAGTAATTGCAGAGTGTCAATGTTATCGACTGTTAACATAAATTTGCAATTATTAACATAAATATTTGAATAATACGTACATTATTAAAATTATGATTATCATATAAATGTTTTATAAAGTACGAATACTTATGCCATATCTAATATCTCTAATCACCCTACATCTAATCTTTATTTAATCTGTCTCTACACTTTGAAATCTCTACGCAAATAAAAGTCGTTCCGACCAATCGATTGTACTCGAAAAAAAAATATTTCTCATCGGATCGCATTTCGCGCGTCCGCCCTACCAACGTAATAATATATACCCTCTTGAATACTCAATTTAAATAAATACAGCCAAAATTAAATATTAACTTGCGAATTCTCTCGCTCGGCTGACTTACTATCGACATTATGCAACGACTAAAATCAATGTTATCGGCCTATTATAAGCACTGTACAACCTTACAAAATTAATCGCAATACAAATCTGTAAAATTCAACCTGTACGCATATTATATAAGCCTTTAGAACCCTTCTTTAACTCAAACAAAACTGAACACTTTCGTCCGCTTCTCTTAAACTCAATAAACTTTTAAATTAAATCAATGAAATGAATTGTAGAAATTACACTCGCGGTTCTAATTAGCAAAATTGTATGTTGTACGATCGCGAATTCTCTCTTGTATAAAATACTTTTGAAACATACATACTTTATACATACTTTTGAAACTCATAATAATTAATAATACTAGTGGAGCTTTACTCGGTGGCGATTATTGTTTAATATAACATACTGATAATTATTAAATAAATACTTGAAATAAACTTTCGCTCGGTCACAATTATTGCTCAACATAACATACTGATAATTATTATATAAATACTTGGAACAAACTCTCGCTCGGTCGCGATTACTCGAATAATGAATTTTTAAATACATTTCGGCAAATCAAAGAATAACAACTCGAAAATGAATAGAGTTCAAAAAGAAAATCAAATATCTTCGATTTCGATGCTGTCTTTACATACGTAATACGCAATCATTCTTCTTCTGCATTTCCTCGTCCTTTTTGTCTCGGATTTTTACCTTGGCTCGCCTTCTGGACCGCTTCCTCATCTGTCCGTTTTGCCGGTTGTTGTCTTTGAATTGACCTCAGCTCAGTACTCTGCTCTATCTCGTCTCTGGATCGAGCCCTCGGACTCCTGCTTGTCCTCCTTGGTTTTCATTCGAGAAATCGACGATGCAGACGCCAACTCTGAAAGTGGCGGTAACATATTCCTCGCCAGTTTAACGACAAGTGCTTTGTCGGACGTTAAACTACGTTTTTCAACAATCTTGATCTTCTGAGCTTCGGTTAGCATAACCATTTTTTAAATTTTGGATCCACTTTTCGCTACTTTCACGAATCTTCTTTTCTTGTCTTTCGACTGAGCCCTGGCCATTTGCTTTCTGGATAATGATTTGCGTTGATTCCAAATTATTTTACCTTTCGTCACCCTAGATCGGGTTGCTTTCCTCGTCTCCGATTTATCTTCTGACTCTTGGCTCTCGTGCTCGATCGTCTCCTCGGATCTGACTGTCGTCCCAGACGGTGAAGCCTCCTGGATTATCTCCTCCTTGGTCCCTTCGTTGATCGTCTGAGCTCCAGTTAACGTTACCATTTCTTTGATTTCGAGTCCGCTTTTCGCTACTTTCACGAATCTTCCGTTCTCGTCTTTCGGCTGAGCCCTGGCCATTTGCTTTCTGGATAATGATTTGCGTTGATTCCAAATTATTTTGCCTTTCGTCACCCTAGATCGGGTTGCTTTCCTCGTCTCCGATTTATCTTCTGACTCTTGGCTCTCGTGCTCGGTCGTCTCCTCGGATCTGACTGTCGTCCCAGACGGTGAAATCTCCTCGGTTATCTCCTCCTCGGTCCCATCGTTGATCTCCATTTCCGTCTCTCGTTCGACTTTTCTTGAAATTTGTCCGTTGATTAACTCGTAAATAATACGATATGCTCGGTGGCTACGCTCTTTATACGGCAAAAGATCTCTTGTAGAAAACATCGCATAAATGTCGCATAGGTCTCGTCCCTGTGCATCTTTAATTCGAAAACTGTCCTCGCACGTCTTATTGTTCGTAGAAATCGTAACGAAATCTTTCATCAGATTGTTGAACGTCGTTTGCCTCTCGCGATCGATCTCTGCAAGATTGGGTATTTCTTCGTAGTTGTTTAATATCGGTACATCTTCGAGTTTCTTACGCAATGCGTCAATCCGCGTCAAACAACGATCTACAAATCTTTTTGACTCGAGACGCTTCTCGGTTTCATGAATTAACCTCTCTGCTTCGTTTATCATCTGTCGTGTATTAGCGTATCGAACAATGGCTCGCTCGTTCGTATTCATGTCGCTCGCGTTTTTCTGCGTTTTTATTAACCAATTTATTCTCGCGCGGTTCACTCACGTGATGTGTCGAGTTTTCTCCCTTCGTGTGGCACTTGCTCTCGAACGTGGGTAAGCCGGCCACAACAAAATGTGTCGAGTCACTGCTGCCGGTAGTGCCGGTGTTGTGCTGCTTCGCTGCGAATGTTTATTCCAGTTTACTCATCACTCATCTCCCCGCGGCCCGTCAAGGGTAACACTGAGGTTAGGTTAGGTTACTGAGATTTGGGTGAACCGACGATTCTCCTCCGTACACTAGCGCCCCACGTCCCACGTTTTCAAAAAAGGAACACAACTGTTCTCGCACGCGTATGTTACAAGGATTGACAGACCTCAACCAGAGAGGATCCTGAGAGCGGCCATGCCCGCGATTTAGCGGGGACCGGCGATTGAGCTGGTTTCAGCGCCTCTGACAAGTGGACATTGAACTACGTAGCCAATGTCCACGATTTTGTCGATTTATGTCCACGATCTTTTGGTGGTGATCCGTGCTATGTCCACGGTTGTGTTCCGTGCTATGTGCAGGAATGCA
>NW_012026814.1:6824992-6826759 GCF_000956235.1 Wasmannia auropunctata
ATATAATAACATCAAGTCAATTTATCAACTTAAAAAAAGAGCAGGAAGCTAAAAGTAGGGAGCTAGAAGTGTTAAATATTACTTTACAAATTAAAATATTTTATTATATTTTATTTTAATGTTTTTATTTATTCTGCTTATTATTTTTTTAAACAAAAGGTTACAAAAAGCAATTATTTGCGTAATTATTTACGAAAATATATAAATTATAATTACAATTTCTATTATAAACTTATATTACTTATATTAGTTCTTTTAAATTATACTGTTATGTATCAATTTTTATTTTTAGATAATCTTATCGTAACTTTTGCAAATGAATTTTGGCCGCCGCTATATCGAGCGATGTTGCCAATAGCAGACGAGACATGGGATCCATTGATAACTGCCCTTTGTAACAGATTGCTCTCAAAAATTCCCTTTTCAAAATTATTTCCATAAAATTTATATGTTTATTAAAAAATTTCAACAAGTACAGGTAACAGAAAAATTGTATTATATAATTAAAAAAGCAAACTCAATTTATATTACTTCAAGAAATTTTTTTTCAGTTCTTTTTCAATCTTTATAAAGTGACAAAAAAAAAGAAATAGAAAGAAAAATATATATGTTTTATTGATTAATGTGTCGTATTTAATTTCCTAAATTTCTTTTAAAATGTTTCGGTTTTTTATGAATTTTAATTATATAAATTTGTTTTGCCTATTTTTTTCTTTAATTTTGACCAATAAATTTTTTTTGAAAATAAAAATTAACAATTTGAATTTCATTATTAAACTTCAATTTTTGCAAAGAATGTTGCATCCAATGTTATCAAGCGTTTCGCGGCAAGTTTGACATTAACAGTTTGACAGCTGATGATAATAGCTCGTGATGAAACAGCTCGTGAATGAATAGGGATTGCATTTCGCTATTTACTGAGTAATGAAAATCTATAGTGTACGAAACGTTAACTGTAAGATTTTCTGCACTCGCAGTAAATAACGGAGTACAGCCTAAGCGTGCGTGTGGCAGAAAATATAAAATAAAGGTTAATATAAATAAAGTTAATATATTAGAGAGAAAGTAGAGACTTTAAGCTGCTTTAAAATGTTTTTTTGATCATTATGTTACGATCATTTTTGATGAAGTTATACTCTCTTGAAATTTGCCTATTTTTAGTGATCAGAATAGGTAATCCTTTAATTTTGGCGCGGAGTGTGTATATACATATATATATAAATATACAAATAATATATATGTATATATTATATATTATATATTATATATTATATATTATTTTAATGAAATTTTATGCTTTGATTGGTATAAAATGCTTATTTTAAAGAACAAATGTTTAACAACAAAAAGTTCCCGAAATGATTTATGTGAAAAAAGCAGCATCTCATGAATTAAATATAAACAAAGTTAAATATAAACAAAGATACCCTATGTATATAGTATATGTATATAATATAATACGTATATAGAATGTTTATCAGAAAATTATCTTCCTATTTTTATCCTTCTATCCCTTTTCTAAAGTTTCTGAAGAAACATTCATTTCCCCAACTTATTAGATCTTTAGATCTTTACTTTATTTCCTTTATTCCTTCTCTGGCTTCATTCCGTCTGCACGTCGCTTCCATCACTAACAGAGCGAATTAATGATTAGATAACAATATGTAAAATAACTATTAGTAATGTATATATGGCTGTCACTTCAGGTACATTTATCAATAATTTTTTATATAAATTTTAGTTCTTTAATTTTAAACCTGTCTCTTA
>NW_012026814.1:6827783-6838660 GCF_000956235.1 Wasmannia auropunctata
TGTTTGTTAGCTGGTGGTGAGACAAGGACGACCGAGATTGATGTCCGTCCTTTTCTAACTAACCTACTCGCATTCCTGCACATAGCACGGAACACAACCGTGGACATAGCACGGATCACCACCAAAAGATCGTGGACATAATCGACAAAATCGTGGACATTGGCTACGTAGTTCAATGTCCACTTGTCAGAGGCGCTGAAACCAGCTCAATCGCCGGTCCCCGCTAAATCGCGGGCATGGCCGCTCTCAGGATCCTCTCTGCCTCAACCACCGACGAGATTTAACGTAAGATTATGTAATTTATTTTTCTTTACAACTTAAAAATTAATTTTGTAATACGTATGTATATATACCTTAAACAGAATACTGATTTCGTATTCTATACAATAAAGATTATATTCGAGCGATCAGTATAAATCATATTGACTCAGAAATGGAAAAATTGATAGAAAATAATAGAATCCTATCATGAGAGACACTAAGTCCATAATAAATAAAAAAGAGAATTCTCTTATCTCTGTTCTGCAAGTCGCTCAAATATGTGATTAGTTATGCAATTATTTCTCCATGTGATTATAATATCTTACAGTTTGTTATACATTTATGTTATATCACATCATGTTCAGTTCTTGTTAATTTTATAATACATGTATTTGTTTCACGTTTCTCCTTCCCTATCATTGTATTATTTTTACTTCATTTTTGTATCACGGATACTTTGTTTCTATGAAAACCTTTCCAAATCAGATTAAAATACGTTTCTGCAAATCGGGCAGCTGGATTTTTGACTTACACTGAACCACTTATACTGAAACAAAAAAAAATATATATATATATAATATAGAGAGAAATGATATCTCTTTTGTGTGTGTGTGTGTGTGTGTGTGTGTGTGTATAATAAAAAATAAATATCAATAAAAAATGTATGCTTACCAAACAACGAGTATGAAACTTCTTACGACAAGTATGACATGACAATTTTGGTATTTGATATGTACTGGTATGAAAAATGCTAAAGCATATATAACACTCTTCGACACCCGCAAATTTCTTATCCAAATTGCGTTTCCACATTAGAAGACCATCCCAAACAGAGCCATTCTATAAAAAAAAAAAATTAAAAAATATATTTTTTAATATATATGTATAAATATGTGTATTGCAAGACTTACTTGATGCGTGAGAAATTTAGAGAGTTGCATGTGACAATTATTCCACTTTGCCGTACCATCTATCTGTTGACCAGATTCTACTTTTACCGTACCTAAAGGATAGTTCGATGGTAGCACTATACTTAATTCCAATTTTGTGTCTTCCATTTGATACGTGGCTATAACTTCTCTTGCTGTTGAATGCACTTTTACCTATATCAACACAAAGCTCGATATTAAATTTGAAAACAAGTCTAGATTTTTAAGTAAAAACTTGTGGAAGAAGCAGCAATTACGAAAGATAACATACCTGCATATTTTCAATATTAGCCAATTGCAATCTGCTGTAAAGAAGCTCATCTTCACAAAGTCTAGGACTGACATAATGGCTTGTAATCTTGTCTACTGTTGCGCTGACTCTGCTGTCGACTGTACTCAGCCATTGTCTAACTAACACTGGCAGACGTCGTAAACAATTTGTATATAACCAACATACAATATGATCCAATCTTTCCTCTGTCCAACTTTCTACAATATTGTGATTACACATATATATGTAGTAAAACAATATATAATAAATTAATCAACAAGGATATCAATTTTAATAGTACCTTTAAAACGAAAAACTGGAGCAGTGGTAAACAACTCCAGTAGTTTTACAGTTTTATTTTTATTATCTTGTAGCGCTTCCATGGGCATTAACTTGAAGATATTGTTCAACAGACAGGGGAAAAGTTCATTTCTAAAATTTATGATAATGTTTAGCAAAATATATAAGTCATTTAAAATGTTATAAGTAATAAGCAGAGTCCGGATCTCGGTGTTGTTTTCCAAGCTGCGATAGTGCCACAAGAAGCAATACTGTTTATCTGTTAAAATGGCATTTATCTATTAAAGTAGCTTTGTAACATGTAAAGTTATGTTACGCTAGATCGGTTTGGGAAAAACGACATCAAGATCTGGACTCTGGTAATAAGACATTATAGAAATCAAACAGAAATTGCATAACGTGCATTATAATACTTACTTCAATATTTCAGCATATTGATATCGTAAATCACTATGAGACTTTTCGCAAATATCTAGTACAATTGCCCATGCTAACAGATATCCTAATGTATACGTGTAAGAATCCGTAAACGGTTGGATTGTACAGCTTATTGCATCACACAATCTGAAAAAAAAAAAAGATGATATTACATTAAAAAACATAATGCATAAATCAATTAAAATTTAATATAAAGCAGAGGTACTTACTTGAACTCCATAAGCATTGTATTTACAATATTCTGTGTATTTGATAGGACTTCTTCGAATTTTCTAATATTGAGACTGCTTGGCTCGAAGCTGTCAGATTCGACAAGAACTTTATCATGCTGTACAAGTTCCGGCACCACATACTTCAATGCATAGTAGGCACCCAATTGAATGCTGGGAACAGGAGATTGTAACAATTTCAGAGACAGCTTTAACATCTTGTTGAAATCAATCGTTTCGGCTTGTTCGTCATATTTCTTGAATAATATGCCGCTGTCAAATGTGCAAATTGCCTCTCCCAGATAATTCAATGGTATAATAGATCTTATTACATCCGTATTCCGATCGCATAAATCTGCGTAAAATATCCAAGTCTGGATAATGCCGTTATATATATTGCCAGCAATTATATTTCTCCATTCATCCAAGAGTTCCGGAGGTAACTCTGGCATTGGCTCCACCTTGTGTTTGGTCATTACGACCTCGACCGCATAATACAACTGGCTAAGCGCCGTCATCAGCGTTGTTATTTTAATGTCGATGTAATTATGTTTGCCATTGTCAAGCAACTGTTGCCACTTCGTGAGAGATATCATGATAACATCCCAATACGCGTGTTTCAACTTCCACGGAATATTTTGGACAACTGTCGTAAGCAATCTTATCACTTCCAGCGGCAAGAGCAATTTATCCCATGAAGTGTCGGAGACATCGTGATCCAAAATTGCAAAAATATCGTCGTGGCGTAACATAATTTTGTCCACAATAGTGTCGTACACCGCGGGAGGTTGATGACCGGAAGAGTCGTCGGATATTATTGTTCTCAGAGCAATTAGTGAATAAATTTCGTTGTGTTCGTCGTTCAATACTTCCGGGATATTTTGTGGCCAATAACAGTTCAAGATTTGCATCATTTGTACATGTGTTTCGTCATACGCTTCTGCAACTTCATTACTGTAATTTCCAAAGTATTCCACGGACTTCTCAGTTTTATCTTTCGAGAAAAATTCAGTGTAATGCGCATAAATTATGTATGGCAGCATACATCCGTAATTCTTTTGATTTGTTTTTATATATAATGGTACATCGTCATGGATATTTTTTGCAAAATATTTATGCAAGTTGACAAGACTGCTTTTTAGCGAACTACGAAGCTTGCTGACATCATTATAATGTTTAGTGGATCTGTAATGCTTACTGTATATATTCGCTATGCCAATCACATGTACGACATGTATCAGTATCTCCGTGACGCCTGGTAAATTGAGATCGGTCAATTCAACATTTTCGCCCTCTGAATCTGAGAATGTACTTTCTGAATCACAGCCTTTCAGTCTCTTGTGCAGATTGTTAAGCAAATCCGTGATAAACAAAGCCCATGATAAACAATTCGTCGTGTTATCCAAAGTGACATCGTTCGTTATATCGATAGATGTAGGCTGCTGCAAAATCTGCATTTTGTTCTCAACATTTGACATGTATAAATGACCCGTTAACACCTCGCCATATAACGCAATAGCCGTTGTCTCTCCGATCCATAATTTTATGTCAGACGCCGTTAAGAACAATAGAATAGTTTCTTCAACGGGATGAGACTTCGTGTCGTCGATGTTGTTAATTACAACTTCTAAAACATCCGTTGCCAAATTGATCAATGTATCCTTAACGGGACTTAACAGGACTGCGTGTGCATTATACACTTTACTCCAGATAATAATACCGCATCTGTTAATAAGATCATTAAATTCAAAGGCAGATAATATTTGACTACTTCTTACGAATCCCTCTTTCCAACTATTGCGCACAGTATCAGCAGTCAAGTCGTCGTGTTCTCGCGTGCACAATTCAAAAAGTGTTTCCAATATCTGTACAGCACTCGATATTGTTTGCTTATGTCCCCACGTTAAAGTCATCAATCCCGTAATAAACGCAACAAATTGCATGGAGCAGGTGTCGTCCCTTCCATTTAGCGAGTCGCATAGAATCGACACAATTTCATTTGCTCTTTCCTCACTTATTAACAAATCTCTAATTTCCGGAATTTCAAAAGCCAATAAAATCAGATTCTGATCCTTTTCGAAATCGTACGATTCATCGCTACACGAAGCGACTTCTTTGGCCACATCGACCAGTAGTTTGGGTATGTTGGCTTGCGTGTACCATTTCTTAATTACGCCATCATTTCTGTTATGTTCGGATAAACTGCAATATATGACACTCCTCGTTATTGCAATATCGTTTAATTCGATCAATGATTTTAGAATTTTATCCTTTTCCGCGTCATTTATATATGCAATAAAATGGAATATCAATTCAAGAATTTGTTCAGCCATATTTGACTTTTGCAACAATAACGATCTCAAGTTCTTGTCGTAAAACTCAAAGAAGTCCTCATCAAATTTAAATAAAATAAAAGATTTCGAAAACGCAACAAATAATTCTTTACTTGCAAAGTATTTCATAAGTTTATTCAGCTGCCTGATATTTTCCATGCATTGATCATCTTCTACCGATGGCCCGTTTATCGAATTAAAGTAAATTGTACAGAGACAACTTACGTATTCGCAAAGTTCCGCATTAAAAACGGTATCTGCATAAGGATCGATAATTTTTATCTTCGGCTCGCTCACAGTAACCGAATCATTTGGATCAGAGAATTTTACTTTTAATTTCTTCTGGGTTCGATCTGGTACATTTTTTAAATTTATCAAGAATTCGATATGGGAATCCTTTAAACCAACAGTATATGCGATCCTCTTCGGCATAATCATAAATTTGTTGAACAACAACGGCCATTCAATCCAGAATTGTTCCATTAAAGCAGCGTACGATTTATATTTCTCGTTAGTACGATTTTTGCTCCAATATCGTATTAGATGCGTAATCTCGGTGAAGCAATACTGCTTCATAAAAGTACTATCCGTCATGCAAGCTTCTATAACAGGCATCAGCTGCTCCTTAAGAAGTCGAACGCATAAATCCACATTTTCGGCGTTCACGAGAATCGAATAACGCAGGCATTCAACGAAAGACGTTGCTACAGCGAGCGTCTCCGAACGGCTCATTTGCACACTTTTGACGGAAAATCCTTGGCGCATATTGTTGAAGAAATTCGTGTACAGATCGGCGATGTCAACGTTAAACTTTGGAAACTGACTGACGAAGGGCAGCAGATTTGGGTAAACGGTGCTGGCGCAGCACTGGCCGCCGGATCGTAAAACATGCCACAACTTCGGCAGTACGAGTTTATTGATATTTACGACGAGATGCCAATCGTCAATTTTCGTCGTGGCTATGAGCATCGATTCCCACACGGCCGACAAAATCGCAGGCTCGGACTCGTCAAGGCTATTCATAATAGTGGTCACTGTCCTTTTCTTCTCATTTTCCAACAACTTTCCCGCATTTTCCATTATCGACGTCAACACATTGAAGAAAGCAGTTTTTATCGGCAACGCCTCGTGTTTAGCCAGTTTCCAGAATCTCGAGCTGCTCAAAATTTTGCCGTGAATCTCCACGGTTTTGTCGATCTCCTCAGGCGGCACTTTCCTGAAGTAACAACTGTAGCCCTGAAGATTTGCTGCCACCACTCGCTCATACTTAGCCTCCATTTCCTCGTTGGTGAGGGACTTTTGCGTCGACAGGGTTTGAGCTGTGTGCACAATTATATTATTGCTGATGTACAGCAAAATCTCGCACTGGCAATGAACGATCGCGTTGACGATCTTCCAGGGTGGGAATGTGCTGTTGAAGGAGTTGGCGGCAGCCGAAGCCGCCGGGGGATACGCGTCGTATTGAGAGGTGAACCAAGCGCCGGCCAACTGTTTCAGGTACATCGCAATGCCTTTGCCTATACGCTTGACAACAGCCGCGTGTGCCAACTGCGCCGCTTCTCTCACCCTGTGATCTATGTCGATGGACAGCGCGCAGTAAAATCTTGGCCAAAACGGCAGCATACCTTCCACCGCCGACAACTCAGCATCTTGACACAGTGTTGCAAACTCTTGCAATGCCTGCACGTACATGAGTCAGTTTACAAAATCTGTACAAATGGACTAGACGACTAGATCAACAAACTGGTTACCTTATACTTTGTCGTAGCATCCTTCTTGCTCAGCTTTTTTAATATTACTTGAAAATTGGCGTCTACATTGTTCATCTCAATCTCGTTTAAGGAGCATAAGGATAAACCAGGGAGAACGGGAACATATCCTCCGTCCTTAACCGCTGAGAACCCAACAAAATTTGGCATTGCAGTCCCCAAAAGTTCTGCACTGCGGCTGCTGTTTGATGGCTAAAAAATATGTCAAAGGATTGCACAATCAAGTGTAAAAAATACTATCGAGAATACAGAATAATACAAATGTTTATTCGTAGTAAGCAAAATATTGGCAATTTTTTTTTGATAGTAAATTTGAATATTGCAAAATATTTCATCAGATTGACATCAATTGAGTTTGCATTAAACTCACATCCTGTCTATATAATCTGACAACAAACCTTGCCAAATAAAAACCAAATAAAGACCAAGGAAAATTCCATTTCATAATTATTTAAAAATTCGATAGAATATATTATTTAAATGGTCACAAAATGGTAAATTCTCAATTTCTGCAGTCAATCTGCGACTATTCCGTTAGCAGATTCTATTATATTTTTGCTGGCATTTTGTCGACAAAATTTGAAGCAGATACTTTGCAAAATCTGTTTTCCGACAAATTTAGCTATCTAGGACAATTTGCTTGCATAAGACAAGTTGCATAAACAAATAATTCGTTCATGTAATGACAAGTGTTGCTCATGCTGACATATGTCGACAGATTCGTTTTTTACAGCTAAACCTTTTATATTTTTTATTTTTCCCTCTGTCTCTCCAACGTTGTTATTTTACTTATTTCATTTTGAGTGCGCGAGAAACATAACATACAATTAGAATTGTAACATGTAACTATAAAGAAACAGATAACGATAACGTGCTCATAGGTTATGTGACGGAAATATTAATTTCACGCGTAATTCATAACCGCGCGATTGCGTATAATTCGTGTTTACCCGTGCATTGTTCTTGGTACGTTGCGCCTGCTTATTTTTACCCATGGTAATCCTCCGTAGGACGAGATAAGAGCGATCAACGAAGAATTTGATGTTCCAAGTCTCCGTCGCGCTGGACCGTTGGACGTGACGTTCGTGTCAGCTGATGACCATAACCTCAAATCAAATGTGTGTTTACAGGCGCGCGGGCTGGCCGGCGGGGCGCGGTTCCGCGTAGAGCACCCTGAGCCAGAAACCGAGAGACCCCAGTGGATCGCCGTCGGAACAGATCGCGGCCAGATGGGTGTCAGCAACAAGCCCGAGCAGAGGCTGCTGCTGTCTTACTGCTCCTTCACCTGCATCTACCTGCCCGGGATCCTAACCTGGACGCTGGTGAAGTTCAACGACAATCTGTCCGCCAACGTCGGCACGTACAAATTCCTACCCGTGCTGATGATACTGACGTTTGCCGAGGTGATAAAGCTGCTGTTTCCCATGCTGCAAGCGGAGGCGCCCACCATAATCAAGATCGAGCAGCGCGCCCCGCCAAAGGCGAGCAAGAGATCCTGGGCGAAGAGCCTGCGGGAGGTCTTCAAGTTCACGCTCACCGCCCTCGCGCTGTCGACGGCCTACTACGTGACGATCGTGCTGTTCGGCGCGCCCGTGCTGACCGACCACGAGGAGACGACGATGCTGGTCGTCACCCTGATCACGTTGACCTTCGTGTCCACCAGTCTGCACCTGGGCGTGGACAGCGCGTTGGACGTCCTCACGGGGACTTACTCCCCCCAGAGGGGCAACATCCTCGCGGATGCCCTGAAGCTCAACATACAGGCGACGATACTGGGCACTTGGCTGGGCGCCACTGTCATCCCTCTGGACTGGGACCGTCCCTGGCAGGCCTGGCCGATTCCCTGTGTCATAGGCGCCCTGCTTGGCTACCTGATCGCCCACTTCGTCACTCTCATCAAGACGCTTCCCGCGCCGAAACTGCACAGGAAGGTCCATCGATGAGTAATGGACACTTGTGTGCGGTGAAAAGAAAAAAACATTCCAGTTTCTCGAATAATATTTTATCGAATAGACGGTACGCTGATTGTCTCATCCTGCATTTTGATGTATACTGTGTATACTAGAGGCCACATAGACATAGAGATTTAATTGAGCATGCATTAATTAATATACATCTACCCATCTCCTTCGTGTAAATTTAATTACATTATTTGTGATGTGTAGATTGTGATATACATACTTATGAGTTGAGATAGCAATAATCCTGTCTTTTATACATAAAATCATGTCTTTTATATATATAATTTATATATAGTAATAATATTTATAATCTCTACCAAATTAATTTGGTTGATTTATTTTCCAGCTCATTCATATTCTACTAGGTTGATATCATAAGTAGCTTGTGTTGGCATCTCATTTTTCGCGTGTGTATCCTTTTCTTTCACGTTCTTTGTAATTATCCGACTTGTGAAAAAAAATTCAATCTTATACGTATGCAATAAAATTATCACTATTATTAAAATTTTGAAGCAAATAATTCTGCTGGATGAATTCATTGCTGATTAAGTTAATCCGAGATTATCTTTATCGAAGTCATCCTTAATATTGAAATTCGAGTCATATATAAATTTCGCAAGTAATGGTAACTAAGAAAAAGCAAATCGATACACGTTATCAGACATATTGATAATGCACTTACATAACGCTACTTTTATTACGTCAGAGTAGGCCTTTCATCCTTTATATCAGTTACGAAAATAAGAATAAAACGCGCAAATGGAAATGCTATATTTTATGCAAAAAAGCTACTTTTAAGTGATTGAATTTGCGTCAAAATTCGGGACAATATTTTATTCATATTTTTATATACTCTACAAGAAACTGAAGAATGGAATACATGTATATATGCATATATATATATATATATATATATATATATGTATAAAAAATATATATGTGTGTGTGTGTATATATATGTGACCATCAAACTACATAATATAAAAAGATAGATAAAAAATCAAAACAGGTCAGATTTCTATAATTTGTTTAGATCTCCTTGTGAAGTTTGTTGGTCCAGTTTCAATGTTAATCAATATTGTATTTGCTAACGAAAAGAAAAATTGCAAGTATGAAATAAATATGATAAAACTCCAAGTAGAATTCCAACGAGGAGGAGGACAAGGAAGAGAGATTATATTATATCTTTGAATTGTGCTTGTCTCTAAAAGTTCCGTTTCATGCACGATGCGCATGATGTACCCTTGTTTAGTTCATTCAGCGAACAACAAAGATAAAATGATATATCATTACGCATCATGCATGAAACGGAGCACATCTCAAAGCGCGCTCGATATTTGCAAGCATTCGTTCTCGCTTCCGCTTCAATTGATCGCTCAAAATCTGACGTAAGAACGCTTTTATTGTCATCCGTGAATGTCACGAGAAATGACTCGAAAAAGTCGCTTGAATCTGAGCTGAATCAGATTTATGCAATCGTCGAGTAAAAAAAAAAAAACCGTGAATGACTTCGTATTCTCTCGTTGACTGCCGCGATTTGAGACGACCAATGAGCGGGATTTTCCATGCTCGCGTAGTCGCGACTGCCTCCGCCTGAACGAATTTCTGTAATCTGTAGCTGTCGACCGTTCTGGAGCTCACCGGTCAAGACTCGCTCCTTCGTTTGCCGGATCGACTTCAGATTAATTTCCGATTCGAACGAGAAGAAACAGTGCACGACAAATTCGAAAAGATGTCTGACACGGCTGGAAAGGTACCGATTGTTATTTGTTTCCACGAATTTGCACGTTCTAAATTCGTTCGCTTCTTCCCTTCTGTTTTTCTACGTTTTCACTTAAAATATTCATTAACATTCATCATTTCAAATATTTGTTTTCCTTTATTGAAATATTTTATTACTTTATAGAAATGATATTCTGATGAGAAATGTTGAACACAAGGGAGACTTATGTTCTTTCAATAATAAAAACATTGTACAAGTGTAAATTATAACCTCCTCTTCCTGTTTGTTATCTTTGAATGGATTTCATTCTAATAATAATATATTTAGAAAGATAAGAAACAGAACAGAGTATGGACTTAATTATCTGAAATAATTAGTTTACAAAAATCATTTAACATATAGGTATCGAACATTTGATTAATATACAAGAACATGTAAAGAGAGGTTACCAATAGAAAAGTTATTGATTAAAATAAAGCAAATACATGAGATAATTTTTATAAAATTATTAATGAAATCATCTTCGTATACTACATACATTATAATTTCTCAATTGAATTCAATCTATATAACAATATTAATAATGTATATGCTCTTTGATATTTGTTATAATTAACAATGTCTATTGATTTAATTCCAGGGTTGTGCCGTAGATTTCAAGATTAGATCGGAAGAGCACACGT
>NW_012026814.1:6838680-6868626 GCF_000956235.1 Wasmannia auropunctata
ATATATTTATTAAATGAATAAATATATAGTCTACTGACTGTCTACATAGATGACACTTTTACAATAGTTTACGTTGTTTACACGTAAACGTAGAGTATTATATTTTACGCGTAGATGCACAACCCTGTTTAATTCCATTTACAGGACATTACGAAAAAAATTTAATTTTATCACTTAGCTAATAAAAAGTAATTAACTAAAAGATTTTAAAATAAACAGTAAGAGAATTAGATAATAAAAACTAATATCTCAAAAAACAAAAAATATTTAGATCTGGGTGATTATCGGGACAATTTTATATCGTATTGTAATTTAAGTATGTATTAAATTTATTATTGCTGTTTTCAGGTTATCAAATGCAAGGCTGCAGTAGCATGGAAACAAAAGGAGCCTTTATCCTTGGAAGAAGTTGAGGTAGCACCGCCCAAGGCACATGAAGTCCGGATCAAAGTGGTAGCTGTGGCGCTTTGTCATACAGATGCTTATACTCTGGATGGGCTGGATCCAGAAGGAGTATTCCCGTGTATACTTGGCCACGAAGGCAGTGGTATCGTGGAGAGTGTCGGAGAGGGTGTCACCGAATTTCAACCTGGTAGACTATTATATTTATTAAGGATTCGTCTGAATTATCAAATTATATCATGTTCGCGATTATACTTTTTGATCGAATTACATTACATTTCTTTAATCTACTTACTATTGTTTACACGAATGATTGTAGGTGACCATGTTGTACCACTTTACATTCCTCAGTGCGGGGATTGTAAATTCTGCAAATCACCGAAAACGAATTTATGCAGCAAGATCCGCGAGACCCAGGGTAAGGGTGTAATGCCCGATGGCACGTCCCGTTTTACATGTAAGGGACAGACAATCGCGCACTTTATGGGTTGCTCCGTATTCTCCGAATATACAGTGGTAGCTGACATTTCTCTCGCAAAGGTATTTATATATACTTTTATCATCACTAGAATTCTTAATAATTTAATAATTTTTGCAATTAACGTTTATATATAATTATTTATTAATTACTGTCGTAGATTGATCCTAAAGCACCGATGGACAAGGTATGCTTGTTGGGTTGCGGAATATCTACAGGCTATGGCGCAGCTTTGAATACTGCCAAAGTAGAACCAGGAAGCACCTGTGCTGTATGGGGTTTGGGAGCTGTTGGCCTCGCAGCAGTCTTCGGTTGCAAGAAATCTGGCGCAACTCGTATTATTGGGGTAGATACCAATCCGGCCAAATTTGAGAAAGGTAAATTATGTAACCTGATTGTGTGTAATAATCAAAATTTATTTTTTGTAGAAATAAGCAGTGAAAAGTATATCTTTCTTCTCTTCGTAGATCTCCCTACATAATAAGTGCGCTAAAATTTTATAAATATTTTTCTTCTTATTTACAGCTAAAACTTTTGGATGCACAGAATTTGTCAATCCCAAGGATTATGATAAACCCATTCAGCAGGTGCTAGTCGAAATGACTGATGGTGGATTAGATTATACCTTTGAATGCGTTGGAAATGTAAACACTATGGTATGTGTTTAATATTGTATTTTTTTTTACAAGAAAGAATTTTGTCCTATAAAGATTATTTTTCAGAGAGCTGCATTGGAGTCCTGTCACAAGGGATGGGGCACATCTGTAATAATAGGAGTAGCCGCAGCTGGCCAAGAAATCAGTACTAGACCATTCCAATTGGTCACAGGACGAGTGTGGAAAGGGACCGCGTTTGGCGGATGGAAATCAAAGCAAAGTGTGCCGAAATTGGTGGAGCAGTATCTGTCAAAGGAATTGATCCTCGACGAATTTATTACGCACAATCTTCCGTTTGAAAAAATCAACGAAGGCTTCGATATATTGCACTCAGGAAACTGGTAAGCCTTAGAAAATTTCACTGTTTGTATAACATGAACGTATCGATACTTAACTTAAGAAATGCACAAAATTATGTGATTTATTATTATTATTATCAGACTTGTAAAATGACGTGTTTCTGTTGCAGTTTGAGAGCCGTCCTTAAATACTGAAGACATTGTCTTTTATATTATACTGCAAAGATACGGCCTACTGAGAACCAGCGTCTTCCACAATTAAAAAAAAAGAGCGTAATACGTGTGCACATCTGAACATATCACAGATTTCTAAAAAATATTCCAGATCGCTCTAAAAAATAAAGTGAAGCCAAGTAACTCAGAAAAAGAAGTAGCGATCATATTTATCTAGTAATGAGATTACATTCAAAAACGTCAAAAGTTTAATCTATATTAATAAATGCTCATTAACACTACTTCATGAAGCAATGTATGTGATTACCAGATTAAATATGACGTCCCGGCTTCAACTCAACTCTGACTATATAGGTCAAAGGTACGAACATATAGTATTTTGGCTGCGTTCGCTTTGGCGTTCACAGTGTCACTTCATTCTTGTTGTTTATCAAATGTTAAACATTAAGGATGAATAGTGCTTATAAGCGTAAGCGCCAAACCGAATGCAGCCATTATTATAAGTTATAATTTGTTTCCTTATTCATCAGTTATATCATTTTAGGACTCGTACAAAACACGCATTCGTAGATATTCGTTATATTGTATGTACATTTTTGTTCTGTGAATATCGAACGATCATTGCTTTCATATTTCGTTAACAACAGAATAGATTGGTAAATACGAGACCTAAATCTAGTAATGTACGAGTGATAAAATATGTTTGTAGCACATAGCATAGTTCGTTACCAGTTGAGTTTTTGACTATATAAGTTTTGTTTTAAGAAATAGTAAAGAAGAAGAAAATTGTAAGAAATCTAAATCTTGGTATAATAAAGGCTCTCTACTGTGTTTTTGATACTTACGTATGTTTTACATATGTATCTTTAAAAACGTTAATTGTTTAACGTTTTTAAAGAAGATATATATGACTGCTATGATAAACATATGCAAGTATCAAAAACACAATAGAGAGTCTTTATTATACCAAGAATTAGATTTCTTACAATTTTTTTTCTCTACTGTTTCTTAAAACGAAACTTATATAGTCAAAAACTCAACTGGTAACGAACTACAGCACGTTGGCGATCTAGGTGTAGAAATCTGTGATACATACATATCCTCTCGATGCCTTCACTTCAGTTTGTTATAAATTTGTATATCGAATCTCTAGAAACGAAAGACGAAAAATAAATAATATATTTGCTATACTATACCATGCTCTCTCAAAAGAACATCTTCCCGATTTTTCTACAACAATCTTTATTCATAAAGAATTCTTACAGCCACATGTACAATACCGATTAAGTGAGATATTTACGGTAGCTCTTGAATGAAGTAAAAATTCTTTACGCTTTGATCAAGTGCATACCTTACAAAAATCATCATGGTACGAAGATCACTGACGATGATTTTCATTGTATATAATCATATATATACAATATGCAAGACTCGATAAAACTATTTTACGTTCGCTTGTAGTTATATTAATTAGTCTAGGTCGACAGTACAATAAGTCAGGCGGAATGCAAATTGCGCTCGATGCAGGAAGGAATTATGCGTTAGCTCATTGCGGACGATGTCGTTTATCAGTTTAAATATGTAGATATATTTTTTTTAAGTGTCATCTACATACTTCAATGCGCAAGTTTAACACGCCATGTCCATTAAGGCAAGACATTATGGATGAACTGACAAAATGATATTGAGTTATCCTTTTGAGTAAAAAAAGAGAAAGGTAAAAATATAAAAGTGCATAATTTGTCACAAAATTCGATAGAGTTGATGAAAGGATTGCCGTGTAATTACGAATCGCCGAAATAAAACGCATTGATAGAAACAAAAGAAGATAAGAAAATGTACATTCCGTTAGTTGTGTTTAAAAATCTCAGTACATACAATTTGTGTTGTCTCTGATCAATATATATATACGCGACGAGTATTGTTTTCCCTGAATACCTCGTAGAAGGAATGAATGTCGAAGTGTGAAACGCGTTAGGCTTGCAAAATGAATTGTCACCTTCATTCTAAATGAGACACAGTGTAAGTTTTTGCATCGGCTATTTCTACGTAAATTGCCTTCTAACGCTAGGGGCATATTCACATAGTCACACTGATCTTTTTTTTTCTTTTTTTTTCTACGGATTACATGTTACTCTAATATCTACGGTGTACCACACACTCTTTTTAAGTAAAAGTTGTAAGTAAAAATGCTTATAATTACAGTAAATGCAGACGAATCACGATGTCGGAACATTTTCTAGCTTCGTAGAAAACGGCTCTCAAGCATTGCACGATGGATGTCGTTCCGGATTGCGGGCGTAAAGAATCGTAATGCTCCGCGCGAATCGAGTCGCGCAATGTGTAATAGATAATAATACTCCACGTTTATATTTTTATAAGCGATCTCGCGACCTCTTAACAACCAGCTCGACGTCCTGTGATCGTGATTGAACTGCGTAATATGAAATAGATCATTAGCGCGTTACGAAATAGGTCGTTCTTTATTCCGCATGTCTTACACTAATTTCTTTTTTTTTTTAACGCAAGATGGAAAGTCTGTGAGGGAAAGAAGAATAACTTAAAGAACATTCCGAGCTTGCCCGAGAGAATGTAATAAATAAGCGGAATAACGGCGAGATTTTTCTATACCGCGTTCGGCGAAACACAGCCGAAAGTGAAGTGGCAAGAGCTACGAAAACCTATTTACTTCGTCAAGTGATTCAACTAAGTTCCAACGTGTGCAGGTGTGACAGTAGCAGAATGACTTCACATCCCTTTCTTCCCTGCTCTCGCTGTCTTTTTTTTTTCCCCCTCAACCAATTTGATTTCGGTTGCTGCATTATTACCACGTAATTCGTAATTAACATTATGTCTCAACGTTACATCGTTAATCTAGCGATTAGAATTATTAGAAAATCATACGAGGCGTGTCTAAAAAATAACGAGATTTATGTTATAAATATTTTTACTAACAGTCAAACTACAAATTAATATTACCTCCTTCAAAGTAGTCCCTTTGAGAAGCCACACACTGCCGAGGACATTGTTTCCTGGTAGTGCTGGAATTCTTAAGGGGATGATATAGTAGAGATGAAAACGTCGCTGTTTTTTTTAATCGATAATTTATGCATATGTATGCGTGTGATATTGACGTAGCAATGTGTAGTGATGTGTTTATATTTACTACATCAATATCGCACATATATATATACGTTTTTCAGTAGAAGGAGGAAGGGGAATAAATATATGTTTATATTAGGAATTTTTCAGAGGAGCAGCTCAGTATCAAAGTTTGCTTCTCGTCCTGATGAAGCGAACAGCATTGTTGACGAAACGTTGGCATTAACAATGGATCAAGACACAGAGAAAACCTGTAAATCTCTTACAGTACTTTTAAAGAGAATACCCGTGAAAGCCTTAAGAGTATAAATTCTTTCGTTCTCGGCATAAATTCCGAGCGACCGACATGTATTAACGCGTATATTTTAATTCTGGAAAAAGATTTCCAAATCTATTGAAGTGATACGTAGAAATCCCGACGTAAAAATTATTGCGTTCAATCATTGTCATCAAGTTCAGATCACTCAAATGAGCCGAATTTGAATTATTCAGTTAAAATGTTGTGAACGGATTGATGATTCAATTTGATGAAATTATTCTGATTGTCAAACGTCTATCAGATCTGATGAAAGCCCTTACTCAAAATTGCGCTTTTTCTATATTTTCGTAACGTGACGCTTACACTTACAAAACTCGCTATTTAATCAGACGTATTGACGTTATCGGCTTGGAACTTGTAAGTTGTATTAAACAATAGTTTAGGAATGTGCTCATCTGGCGTCGATAACATAAATATAGTATTGCCAAATCTTTTACGCCACGTTCAGTCTCATTACTTTTTTAGACACACCTCATACGCTTATGGGGTTTTTCTTTATGATTTTCCATTAAATGCAATTTGTGTCACGACGCGTACGTGATCAATATGACGAAATTACCTCGTTCTATTCCAGTCCTTCTCCCTTATTTCACGAATATCTTTCTTTTTCTGTTTTCTTTTGTGTATGCATAAATGATACGTAATTATATTATTTATATTTTTAATTGTGCGTGGAGATACCTCGACAGGCACGGAGGTAATCCAACGGTGTCGGTGTGTTCTGCGCGGCTCGCAGCGGAATTTTCTCCCTTTCTCTCTCTCCCCCCTCTCCCCTCTCCCCGTCACCAGCAATCCTCACACACGTACATACACTTTCGGCCATATCTGCATACTCTCTACACGGACTCTATTGGATATTGCACGGTATTATGATTGCACGGGATCTACGATTGCGCGTAGACTCGGCTGTAGGCGCCGCATACCGCTGGACATTACGCGATTATTGCACGACATGGCAAGACACTCGCTACTTTAAATGTCGATCGGAACTTCCTAACTTGGGACGAAGGACGCGACTAAGGTCGTTACGATGATTCGACAACGATCTCTGCCGGTTCCACGCAGCGCGATTCGCTACGGACCTTTTTTTTCCCATAACTACAGTGATCGTCGTGCTTATTTTTCGTTGCTCTCGGAACTCATTTAGGCTCACGTTTCGTTTCGTCGCGCATGGATCGCGACCTCGACAGGATCGACAGGCGGCCCGACGATGACATTGGAACACCTCTGATCACGCGACTCGGCGGTATTCCCGAAGCCGGCGGACGCGCGCGCACCTTCCCACGCTCTCCTCCGACCGCGCGGTCGGTCGGTTCTTCCGCTCTTAAAGATGCTCGATTAAAAGATGCTGCGCTTCCGTTGCTGGCCGCCGTTCCTAGCAAACGTCTAGAAATCTAGAGGTTGATCGGCTGAGCCCTCAAGATCCTGAGCGGAGTCGGTACCGCCGTCCTCATCGTCGTCAAGGTCCACACTGTTGGTTTTGAGCCCACCGCTGCTGATCTTGTTCACAATCGTGTCTGTAAGTTTATAGAACAATTCAAGAAGTGTATACTTCGCGAAAAGAATATGATTATTTTCACACAGTTTAAAATTGCCAAATATTCTCATAATTCTATTACCAAGAAATAGCATGAAAAATAGTATTTAGCTAACACGATGATATTACTTATCGAAAATTAAAATAATTGTTGCTTGGTAAAGATATAAATAAAAATGAATAATTTGTAAACTGCGATTGATCTTAGCGAATTACAATTTAAAAATGACAAAATCTTTATCTCTCTCTCTTTAGGATAAGACTTATTTCAAAAGCTTTAAATTTAACAGCGTTTTATCAAGATATTCAATATTGGAGAAAATTGCAGAAGGTCAGATCCAATCTAGATCTTGATACAAGAATCTATATTGATTTTTAAATAAAAGATGTCCTTTTATTTTTATTTCGACCTTCGACAAAGTATTAAATCCATACGTGATTCCAAATAATTAAATTCATGTTATTTCAAATTAAAGGTTTTTATTAATTTTCTTGTTACACGCGCTGACATGCCGAAATTATTTATTATTTTACTAATTCCGGCGCTTTAAATATTTGTTGTTCAAGCGCTGGCATACATACCGCAGTCAGGCTTCGCGCCGCGCGTTCTGGTACCAGCGAACTCGACGCCGTGCGGATCGACGCACCAGCAGAGACCGAGGCCGCGGTGGCACTGGGTACTGCGATAATATCCTCGCGAATCACAAACAGGTGCGGAATCCGGCGATGATCGTCTGCGCACAGCGGCACACGGACGTTCGGCCTTAGAGAAGCATCCGCACCATTCAGGTCCGCTCACGAAAATGTCGCTGAAAATACAACATCGAAAATGTAACCCTTACGTATGTCTCTTATTTTTCCTTCAATCTTAAAAAATTTTAGCCTGACACAATTTCGTAGTATTTAGATCATTATTGCATTAAATAACATATTCAATGTAATAATAATAATATATTACATTGAAGCAATTATAGAACAAAGATAATACGTATAAAATTTTTGTGATATGAAATTTTTAAAATAATATATAACATATATATTGACATTATTAAAATGTGTAGAATAATGAAATATATATAATATGTAGATGATATAAAATATTACGCAATAATAAAGTAAAAGGAATTTCTGATACAAAGCTAAAAAGGATCGTATATATATTTCAGTAGTCAGTAAACGCATATTCTCAGACGCAGTAGTAACATCGCGCGTTTGATCAGACCAAGCTGTATCTGACAATGCGATGTATCTCTGTGCAGTTAACGGATTCACATATTATATTTGAATCGTTATTTCCATGTGTCTTGTCATGTTTCTAAAAATATTCTAAAAGTATATCAATCTTGGATATAACAAATGGTTTATAAATATTTTCTATTTCCTCTAAATTACAGATACAACTCTTACATCCTCCATTCGTAATTTTAAAGAATTTGAAAGAACACAGCCCGCAATGTGTACCGTAGTATCTCTGAATTTGATCTAAATCGATCGATCTTATCTCACCCGCTGCTCGTCCATTGTCGAGATAGGAACCACAGTAGGAACGCCAAATGTGAGCCTTAGATGCGATCGTACGTGCGCTTATGGTCGCGAAACGTCTTTCCTCCGTGTGCGGAACAGGAATTCGCAGATGACTCTTACCTGTCGGTATCGCAACTATCCAGGAAGGGCTTCAAGCATGGTTCATTCTGGTCGTGTTCCAGACCGTACAGCTCGGAGAGTGAGAGTCGGCCGTCGCTGTCGCTGTCCAAATGCCCGAACATCCACCTGACCTCGCTCTGACAACCGATTGGGAAGTGACCTGAAATCGTCGATATACATTCATATACACATCATAGATTTTCACATATAGACGTATAAATATATTTAAAGACTATTTTAAATTCATAATTTGCATCAAATTAGAATAGAATTTTATTTTTAATTTTGTATTTATACAAAATTCATACAAAACATTGTATTTTAATATATATAAAACATATATGTGCTTTAATATATATTTTATGTGTGCTCCAATTAGGTATGTATATTCCGATTTTCCGATGTATTTTGTGTTACACGGTATATCAATAGAATTCCATTTTGAATTCCGGTACGAATTACTTATAGATCGGGATTTGATTAAAAAAGGATTGAGTACATGCGGACAAATTAACGATTGGCTAATATTCACGTGAAGAACAAAGATGTCTTGCATTATAAAATATAAATCATAATATATGATAACATATTTTTAGATTGTAAGGCGCTCTTGTATAAATATTCTATTTTATTATACAGATGCAAATTTATCTAAAATTTATGTTAAAAATTAAATTTGATATTAATGTAATAAAAACCTCAATTAAAAATTTCATCTATCTTGTTGAGTAATTTTACAGGAGGATTGTTTAGCTTAGCGCAATCAAAAGAGATATTTGTCAATTTTACGTAATATTATCGTCACAATTAAAAGAGATATTTGTCAATTTTACGTAATATTATCGTCTCTTTTTTATATAACGCAAAGATTATAACTCAGAACGTAAAAATGGTCAATCGAGTTGGACCCGTTGGATCGTTACAATCTACTCTCCCGTTTGTGGTCCGAGGATGGTTAGTTAAATCATCCTCTCTCGATTCAGACGGGATCGCCGGCTGCATAGCTGCGCGCATAGTACACTTTGTTTTGCCCCGAGCGACGTAATACCGTAAGATCAACATGGGAACCGGGAGGACAATATCGACAGATAGTACCGCCCAAAGTAATCGCGACGTACTCGGGGCGGGAAACGATTCATTGTACTGGGACAATTTCGAACTGGGTACGAAACTGATTGTCTCCAAGTCGAATGGCGTGTGCGCCATGTCGGTACTTCGGGAACTACCACGACGTAGCGTCCCGCGTACGTCGCGGTGTCCGTCCACTTCTCTACGGGGACAATTAGTCTCCCTTGTATCCCTTGTAGAATCCCTTCAGTACTCCCGTGGGGGAACGTTTCAATGCGCTTGAAGCGCATTCCGTGGTTGTGCGCGTCGCCAGACGGCTGTTTAATGCGACTTTCGCAGGTCGACGGGGTGTGCATCGTGAAACGCAAAATACATTTAACAAACGCGTAGCAAGATTGTTAAATATGCTTAACGGAAATCTCGAGAATCTCAGTAGCAGATGAAAAAAGGGATTTTTTGATAAAAGAGACCGATGGAGATTCATCAATAAATCTATTATATTTTAATTTATTAGAACGTTCCGGTACGTCGCTTGTATTTGTTTCGCAAACAGCCGTATTGAAACTTGTATATGTTTTTCTACCTTTAGGCTTAGGATGCTGACGGCGATGCTTGGAGTCCGCCATCACGACGGAGAACCAATCTAGGAGGCGGTTGGCCATCGCGGGTTTGGACGACGACGGACAATCCGTATTTCTGGATGGTGACTGCATGTTGTACATCGCCTTCAACGGTGGCTGGGTCTTGTCCGTGACTTCGTTGCTCATCAGATGCTTGTCATCGTATCTGTTCGCGTTAGCGAGTCCCTGTAACATGGAACATACGTACGTCACAGGTATAGATCTGCAAATACCTATACAATACCTATTATTGTATATTATAGTATAATGTAGTATTGTAACACCACATTATTATACAATATATGTTATATCATAAATAATATACACGTTCTGTGTGTGTATGTGTGTCACCTAAATCTGTAAAGACACACATAAATGTAGCGCAAGAACGAGCAATTTTTATGAGCATTGATTGCTACGTAAAATGCGAGCGGTTAAGTAAGGAAAGATATCTGATAAAATAGTCGATATTATATTTTATGTAACTCGCAATTGCACTTCGGTAACATCATGTTTCATTACGCTTTTCCATCTCATAAATTTTCCATCATAACGTAACGATAATTGTATTCGGCATTGTAATTCCGATAATTAACCAAAATACAAGCCTCGCTTTTTCGCGGCCAATTGGATTATTATTTGCCTCAAATGGTTAACATTTTTGATATTTTATTGTTCAGCGAATTAATTAAATTCTCCGATAAAATGTTTAAATAGAAATATCATGACATTTGAAATAATTATTATAAACATTTTGTTACATTTTTGCAAATATGTTCGTACGCAGGACTCAAATACTCGCATAAAAACGTAATTTAAGGAAATTTCTTTTTACCTTAAACAAGTTTATAAATACCAATATGGTTGAAATATGCTTTTTACACACGCGTCAAATAAAATTTGCTTTTTTAATCATGCTAAAAAGCTGTTAAAGAATCATCCTCATAAAATTAATAGTTTAATAATTTTTTCGGTAGACATTCATATAAATGAAAGCATGTATGTTTACGTCAAATCATTATTTCAGTTGTTTACGAAGTGCTTTGTATTTCTTTGATTCGAATGTTGGTAATATTTCAACCAACAATATACACAATAACAAAACAAATCCATTTTTTGATTGCTTATTAAAATTTTTTTAACAAATAACTTTCATCATTATTATCAATTTAACAATAATATAATGACTGCGGTATATACAATGAATATCTAATACTTTCTAAATAAAAAGAAGAAGAAAGAAGTGTTAAATTTAATTTTAGTCAATTAGTCTGATCAGTTTAATTAAATTTAGAAAATTTATTTTGTCTCTTAAAATAATTCTATCATAAAAATTAAGTTTAAATAATATAATTTTATCTCTCATTCTGTTTAAGGTTTTATTTCCTGCTTTCTTGAGTGAGTATCGACGTAATCTATATGTAGATGGATATCTATATATCTACTATTGACTCCACACATCCTGAAATTTCAGCCAATTCGCAAGTTACAGACTTGAGCCTCTCCTGGTGAGTTTAATAAGGGTTGCAAGGGTGAGCGTCAACAAAGTCTATGTAGATATTTGTCTGTTTATCTATCCATCATGCGCTTATAACTATCCAAGCAATTAAAATTAAATCCTCCGTGGAATGATACGAATTTCAAATTGGGTTCGCCGAATAAATTTTTAAAAAATTAGCGACTACGTGCGCCGCACATTTGATTAGAGCTATTCGCGGAATTTCTAGCGATGCGCGCGGACTAGCGTGGGTAATAATTAATTACGTTAGCTGCAATCAGTTCGTTAATCAACGCTCTCTACTGTCAT
This sequence comes from Wasmannia auropunctata, assembly GCF_000956235.1. Classification (NCBI taxonomy): domain Eukaryota; kingdom Metazoa; phylum Arthropoda; class Insecta; order Hymenoptera; family Formicidae; genus Wasmannia; species Wasmannia auropunctata. Next base: position 6,850,787 of record NW_012026814.1, read on the forward strand.
TCCCGTTCGACCGCGCCTCCTGACGGCGGGAACTGTTGAATGATCTCTCGATTGCCAATTCGTTTAATCATATCGCCGGCCCCTCACTCGCGCACGTGCATTAAACCTCAATGGCTAGGTTCGATTAATTACGAGACCGGACTGACGTTGACGTGTGACGTGTGGACGAATATAATCCAGCCACAGCCATTTCACGTAAACCGTAAATTGAGAAAATTCTCGGTTTCGATCCAAGAAACATTACAGCGTCTCAAATTATATATGTACAACAAATCTTTTAGTAAAACTTATACATTGCTTCTCATTTCCAATCTTAATTTTGAGATTTTTTCATCGAACTGTATGCAGACAATTCTGCTTCATCTGAGATATCGAAATCATCAATTTATAAATTATAATCGACGTCGAGATCAGTTTATAGATTATAATCGATTAAAAATAGAAAATACTTTTTGCATATAAAAAAAATCGAAAATATATAACTGAATAATAAAATCGCATTTTTTCCCCACTAATTTTGCATGAATTTTAATTCTCCAGATATTAAATAATCCTTTCATAGAGGAATTATGTATTGATATACGAGGTGTGTTCCAAAAGAATCCGACTCTGCGTATATCTTTGTTCTTGGGCATGCTATTGTGGAAAACAGGCATTCAGTATTTACGGTGGACCCTGAGAAGAATACTCTCACTAAGCGGTACGACCCAACGGCTATTCAGTCGGTCGGCAACGGTACGCAATTGTGTGAGTGTCGAGCGAGTCGCTCATCTCATCTGATGTAAGCTTTTTTGACGTTGATTAGCGGAATAAATATTATTGATATGGAGTATTATTGTATTATCGCTGAAGGAGGTCGAAACGTACGGAAGGGAAAATTTTGTATGGATATGTAACTACATATTTGAAGATAAAAATTGTTTTACACACCAAGTTTTGCGTGTTAGATTTTTAGTGCTTGACTTATTATTTGCTGATTATTGTTTTAAATTGAAGAGTCTTATCTAGTATACGTTAATTTAGAGATTTTTTTGACTAAACACGGCATTGTGCAACTTCGCCAACCGCCGTACGTTTAAATATAGTCCCGTGTGACTTCTGGTTATTTCCTAAGTTGAAGGGCAAAAGATTTGACGACGTTGAGGAAATAAAACGAAATGCGACGAGGGAGCTGTTGGCGTTCACGAAAAAACGACTTCCAGGATTGCTTCCGGAAGTGGATGGACCGCTGGAAGAAAGTCATTGCTTCGAAAGGAGACTTCTTTGAAGTCATTGTTCATATCACTCCGGGGAAGCCCGAGTAGCTCTTTCTCATGATATAGGCAGAGGTCGAAGGTGTGTCTTTTGGGACACATTTCATACAACTTCAATTTTATGCTTAGAGATCTTTTCATTAAACTATACAGACTTTCTTAACTGAGACATCAATAGGTTTTAGATTATAAATAATTAAAAAAGACAATATTCTTCGCGTATCAAATATACGAAAATGAAATATATATAAAATATAAAGCGCTAAATAACAAAATCATATTTTCTTCACTTCGTTTCGCATAAGTTTTACTTTTCCGGAGTTTTAATTACACGTAACAATAAATGTCAACAGATTGATAAATAATAAATTGTCGTGAAACCTGTTCCACAAATAAAATCGCAATTGAAGGAGTTAGTTATTAAAATTAAGATTGACAGTTTTCTGGGACACTCCGTGTTGAAAAGCTCCTTCGTACAAGATGCCGTCCGAGCAAGAAGACATTTTGGAAAATAATTGGCCGCGCGTTGTAAGGTGAAGAAAGTTATACGGATAGTTGGAAATAATAGCAATATTACGTTACGAAGACGACGAAAGCATGCGGGATTTCAACGAGGTGATGACGCGTTTACACCAAGACAAGGCGGTGTAATTTTATTGAGCCCGGTTTAATTACGCGCCGGATGCGACTCGAAGTTTCGCGTTAACTTGTCATAAAGGACTGATATACGATGCCAGGCGTAATTAATAATTAGGTAGCAGCTTGCGGGGAGAGCGGCTTCTAGTTGAATTCCATTTTTAAACTACAGTCCACCGAGCATGGAATATCTCTCGTTGCGCTTGTGGCTCGTTTATTCTGCAGTTCGTGTCAAAAGCGCAGCACGTTAATCCCCTCCTCGGGAAGGTAATGTCAGGCACCTTCGAGATATCTAGAAATTTCATACGTGTTTGCACATGATTCTCGTCTCAGATTTCGAACAAATTTAATCCCTTTTAGATCCATACGACATACGGAGTGTACCAAAGTTGGATCGTTATTGTTTTCATGAAGTGCTCCCTGATATAATCGATTTTACTCTAATAGAAATTTCGTTGGTCAATAATTTTTCAACATAATATATTTATAATACATGCAATTTTTAATTAAGAAATTTTTAATAGGTGTAGTTCGAATTAAATTTTGCTAAAATATTTTTCAAATTAAATAAAAAATAATATTTTGTTAATGCAAGTAGCAGGCATCTTCTTATGGTTATTCAACAAATAGTTGAAAAATTTATAATTTTAAAAAATTAATGCTAATTTCGAGATATTCCATACGCCGTGTGCACTTTCAAGTTTTACTGCACTTTGTGAGCAGATATACAATAAATGTTTTAGTAAATAGAATATTCATTTTTTCGTGAAAAACGTCAGTTCTAAAGTATAGTAAATGATTCATTAAACAAGTACAATACGAGATCGTTTTTTACATCCATTCCAGAATCTGTACAAAGATATATCGTAAATAAAATTTTTTAATAACAATATCACACACAATAAAAGTTTTAAATAATATAGAATTGATAAAAATTTCATGAAAAATTTTCAGATATTCTTTAATTTTAGTTTAACAAAAGCTAGATATATATGTATATAAATAATTACTTTTATATTAGAGAATTGTGAAGTATTTCGATTATTTAAATAAGCTAAATTCCAAACTAACAATAAGAAGAATATCAACTAACTAAAAATTAGAAAAGAATATAAAAACGTAATAATATAAACTTTCTGAGGGAACTTTAAGTGAACTATTAACGGAGTTTTAATTGAGAATTTCGTCATCATTGCGTTTAATGCTAAAATTTAGAAAAAAGCGACAAAGAGTGGAAAGCAATTAAATTTTTGCCGAGGCAAACTCGGTCACGAATTCACTAAAGAATTATACGTAGTCGAGAGAATGTACGCGACTTTTGACAAAGTCTATTATATCTGAATATCCCTCTCTTGCTTTGTGCGAGTGTTAATTTCCTGAGACACGCTTTTCAAGAAGCGTAATATCTTACGCTAGCTTAAAACTGTATATCTCCTACGTAATGTATGCGCGCGCTTTGAAATTCAATAAGAGTAATTGTGCAAAAAAATGTACAAAACACCATAGAATTAAATACTCAAACCTATCGAATTTCCCAAAACTCATTCTAAACTACCTACAATTCGTATTTAAGATAAAATTCTATTTACAGTTTTTACGTGCATGCCATTCAATACGAGAAACATTTGAAAAAAAGAATAAAAAAAACGCACATATATAAAATGTTAAAAAACACAGATATTAAAATGTTAAATAAATGTTAAATAAAGTGACAATTGGGAAGTTGGAAATAAAAATAGCTGTTATTTTGCAACAAATGAACGGAATGAATTAAACACTATTCTGCAGAAGAGACCCATCATTTTTATCAGCCTACAGTGTAAACAGAATATAAATTTATGAACTCTTAAAAAAATAAATATTAAAAAACGTCGAAAATTTAACTGATTGCAATATATTCAGTGATATATATCCAATATATCCAATATTCAAAATAACGACCATTTGAATTTGCACAATAATTAAGACGCTTCCGAAAACTATTAAATACATATTCTAACTTTAATAACTGTAACAATTTCTATAAATAATTCTAGGTACATAATTCTTCTCATATAGAAATGGTCACCAAGATCAGAATAAGAATTATACAACCAGCCAAATTTTCAACGTTTTCAATGTTTATTTCTAAATATAAATTCACATAAATATAATCCTTTTACATTATCAGCTAATTAAAATAATGAATTTATTCTAAAATATAATATATAATTAATTTCATTTTGTTCACTCACACAGTAACAGCTGTTTAGCAACTTCTCTAGATAGTTATCTTGTACATATATCAATATGCATGGCACATTGAATTATAAATAGGATTTCACCCTTTGAACTGACGCGGTTATATAGATTGTCAAAGGTAAATTTAAGAGTATCTCGCATCTCCTATCCTCGTTCTTATCTTTTGATCTCTTATCGGAAGATCGGAACGTGCGCAGAATGTCTGGAATGATAATTAAGCTTAGACGTCACGTGTGGCAAGATGTAAACGAAAATCTCGGCAAACCGACGCCTCTGAAATTGCGCGCGCGACGAGAGAGAAAGAGAGAGAGAGGAAATTGACGCGCAGCGCTCGCAGGATCACGTTCAACCCTCGAGAGCGCATCCCTATAGGATCAATATGCCAAGGGAGTGGATCTCGAGGCGGTTATCCTTGAGGGCCGCGGTAATCCCAAGTATGCATCTCTTATTAGCTCAAGGACCCGAAATAAGGATTGATCCTGATCCTCCCCTCCTCCCTTCTTCTCGCCCCGTGCAATAAAAGTGGAGAAATCTAAATGTCGGTCTCTTTACGACCTCGACGAGTATCCCTCGAGCGCGCGACTCGCGTCTCATTGGTCGGCTATAACCCCCATGGCGGTGGCTCTCTCGTACTCTCTCTCCTTCTCTCTCGTATTTTCGAGCAGCCCAGACGAAGCGTCTTTCCATCGATCGAGGGAGAGAGCGCGTCGCCAGACGAGGAGCCGTATAATAACGTTACCTCGTGCGAACGCGACGCAAGACTCCCTCGCCCAACGCCCAAGTAGTACGTCACGACATCCGCGATGACGTACTCGCGAGCCTAAGTCGATCCGCGATCGAATCTAATGACGGTCGCCATCTGATAAATATTTCAAAGCTCAACGGCGCGACGGTAATTTTGTCGCTAGACGTAGATTCGATCGCATGAACGAACAATTCGCCATTCAGGAACGGTCAGATTTAGATTTCCCAATTACTTTCGTGAAAATTATATTCTTGCCGCGTTTTTTTTTCGCGTTTTACGATCGTATTTCCTTAACGATATTAAAAATCGAGATGTATTTCATTTATAAAATACATTGTCCACTAATTAAATCCGTAATTTGAAACTCGTGGTTCTATGAAACTTTCCCATGGGCATATTTATACAACGAAAAGAGTAGTAATAATTAGAGCATGTAAAATAATACGAATTAAAAAAGCTCTTAATTACCAAAGAATAAAGAAGACTGAACAATGCAGCAGTGTTTAAAAAAAAAGACGTCCGCGCGACGTTAACACACACGTTCAATAACGATAAATATACTCGTACAATAAATCTCGTGGACACAGTTTTTCCGAATAATACACTACGAATAATATACTTTATTCTGTAATGATATAATTAAAGATAAAGATCTTAATTGCATCGTTACAATATATATACAAAGTGAACAATGTTAAAAAGTAAATATTAAAAAAAAACACAGTAATTTAAGTAAAACAGAATTACGGAAGCACTGCAAAATAACGAGAGGTCGCCTTATCCCGAGCGAGACTCCGTCGCGCCGAAACCGTACTTGGATTCAATATGCGGAAGTTACGTCGTACGTGTTACACAACGCGGGCCAAGGAAAGGTCGACCGGACGCTACCGATATCTTCAAACGGCACGACGACAACGGCACGCTTGTCTAAGCTAATTTATCCGTGGCGTAACGAAGCTTTAATCCGATATTCACGGCTGAGCAAATGTTACAAAGAGCGAGAGATATGTAACTGATATACAGTTCGGAATATCTCGTGAACCTGCAAAGTTAATTTACGCCAGGTCAGAGAGCGTCGTAATACTACGGATCTCCCATTGTCTTTCGGACTCACATCTTACCCATCACAAGAACGCAAGACCGGCGAGATCCGACCGTGATGGCGTCAATACACATTCCGTCACCGACCGATTTGATCTGTCTGAAGAGATTTTAGATTCGATATTCACGAATATCGAATAATTCGAACGAATTATTCGATATTCCACAACGTAATTGACGAATTCGAAGAAATAATCGACGTAATCGAAGAATTGAGAAAAAGAATCGAGAATGTATAGATAATGCCGAAAGAATGTCTAGCGGTTATTCCGCATTACATCATCGTTTTTACGAGATACTACAAGATATAAAATTATAAAAACGTCGCTTTTAGAAATATTACTTTCCCCTGCGCGTTTTATAATAAGAAAATATTTATAGACCGTGGGATAAAAAAATTATAAAATAATTATAAGACTATGTAACATATTTCAGGTAGAAAAATGCATATTTTAGTAACAAGAAATATATATGTGTATCTCACATTAAAACGCAGAAAAATTCATATCCTTTCTAAAAAAAGGTATGTTAAATCGATAACGAGCGGTCATTGCACGAGCGGTCATTGTCATTGCACATTTTGTGTATTCATTATTGCACAGTTATGTGTATTCAGGTCAATAGTGTAATAGCAACTATAGTAAAAAATAAAAAATATCAAGTAGCGCGCGCGAAGCGCGCGTCTGTAATGATAGTATTTATAAAAAAAGAACATCGGTAAAATGGCAAATGGCAAAATTATATGTTGAATAAATATTTCTTACAATTTCTGTATTTTAAACACGATATTTAGTTTCCTTTTCTTTTTCCGTCGCTCTTAACGCAATGCTATAAAACTCTAAAACATAGAACTATAAACAATATTGCTCTGTCAGCATCTTTCGTTTGTATCCTATAAAACAGCCAAAAACATTTATAGATTGCGGAGAAAATTATAAAAAGCTATATATTATCAAGATTCACATATTTCCAATGTTAACAAAATATAAAATACATATTTCAAAAATATATATAATATATAGAAAATACAAAATAAATTTATATAAAAAAAAACAGTGGTGAGATAATGATAGCGACATTATATGATTAATAAATATTTTTACTGTCTCATATAGTTATACTTCAAAGTTATATCTTTAAAATGACTTTTAAATATAGGTAATATTTATTTCCTCTATTTTCTGCTGCTCTTTCGTACATAATTAACGTAACAGGATGACGTTTGCAAAACGTTTTCCAACGTGCTATAAGTCGATTTGCAGTTCATATCACAAATTAATCTTTAAACTTTTACATAAGCCCGACTCGATAATGAATCTGTTAACCCTTAACCGGATTGCCGTCCCCAAATTGTCGCAGCTGCAAATTGGTAATGGCTTTCCATCTTACACGCGGACGTAAACGCCCATGGAGCGGCTAATCCGGATTATAAGCGCAATAATTAACGCATTCGATAATACCTCCAGCTTCATTTCGTAATCTCACGAAATTCCCAACCGGAACTGGGCTCCACGATCAATTAGTTGGTTTGCGTAAAACTTCGGTCCCCCCTACCTCCTTCGAGCGAAGGGAATTAGCGCGATATATGGCGCTTTCCTACATATGGTTTCTTCTAATACGATCGAACTGGATAAATTAAATAGCTATTCGCCCTATAAATGGATGTGAAGTGTGTGTGTGTGTATGTGTGTATGCGCGCGTCGATACAGAAGTAACGCGTAACATATCGAATTACGTTTTGTAAAATCTTATAATTTGTGAAATTAATTCGTGAAATATAATAAACTTAATAGGCGCACAATAAAGTACTACATTGATATCCCATTAAATTTAATAAATAATGCCGATAATGACGATATCTATATAACGAATATAATCCGCGTATTCGTATTTTAAACACGATTATTTCGAAAATTGACAATAACATATTGAAGTGCTATTCTATTAAAACGGCACCTTGTTATAAAGATAATGACATCGCATACCGTTATATTTCCAGATAATCACGGGAGCGAGACTATGCGATGCGTTTGCTACAAGCTTTGTTAGTAGAAAGGCGGGCTGCGGTAGATTGCAGGAATCAATAATGTGGCAGAATTTCGGCAAAACGTTAACAAGATTTGCCGGCAGAGAATAGGTATGTGACGAAAATAAAGTAATGGATATACAATATTTTTTGACAGCAGATTAAAAAAACCGAGTGAATCTATTGTTCCGTGATTATTTAAATTGTATACCAAACTACTGCTACTAATTATCAATAGCGTCCGCTAAAAAATATGTCAATATTCTCGGTAGTATAAATATGTTAATGTTTTAAAGTTTGACGATCGATAACTCCGACATTCACGTGTCAAAGAAATTTGGCAACATTATTTTCTAAAGTTTATCTTTATTTTAATGTAATTTATTTTTATTAACAATTATTGTAATTCAACCACGACAATTGATCTCCGTTTCGTTTTTTGGTACTTTGCGATTCTTTGCGGGCTGTATTCATTGTATTCACCACATGGCTTTGTAATCAAGGTGAACGAAACACTCGATTTTATGCAGATTTGGATTGATTCCCGTTTGGAGACTGAAATATTTTAATTTTTTTAAGATACTGATGACTCGAAGATGAATTGAAACGTTCGTAAATTTTGTAATTTAGTTCTCACTATTATTATTAAAAAATATAACTTTACACCTCACTAACTACGCTTGACTCATTTGCTCGTTTTGTCGTTATATTTTGAATATCGAGTATTCTTTCTGGATTTTATTTTAAAATAAGTTAATATTTTCGAAAGTTTGTGACCGCATCGAAGATTTCGAAGAAATACAAAGGGACGATCACATACGTTGCGCTGCGCAGCGGACGCGCATTATCGTCAACATCAAAGTTTCGATTAGCACGCACCGCAAATCAGGATAATGCCACAACGAAGCTCTGCACGTTTTATCGAAGGATGATCGCGAAAAGTGGTACGCGCACGTCTAAAGCGGAATAATATTTTTACGAGCACGGCTGGGGAGAAGTCCTGTCCAAATATTTAGACTCGCTTCGGCCAGATAATTCGGAAGAGTCCTTTGTCGAGCGAGACGGTGGTGAACTCGAGAGGATTTTTCTACCTCTCACGCGCGCGCGCGCGCTTGCGGATGTGACTCCTTCTCTTAGAACAAAGGATATTTTGTTTGACGCGCCGCCGGGGGGCTTTAACTTTTACCGTCAAGACGAAACTTCCAAAATAGGGGATGACGCCGGACGTAAAGGCATTCTTCGCGGCGCCGCCGCATGACGTTTTTATGCAGGACGCACGTAATGTACGAGCGTTGTAGAAACACTTATGGCGCGGTACATGCAAATATATCGGATTGTTGCGCGGCGCGCGACGTAATCGCGATTAATTGAGGGAGATCTAACGAGGAAGTTAATTTGAGAGCGAGTTAATTCGCGATTTCCATTAGCTGCCGGCTATTGAAGCGGAGCAGATTTACAGTCCCCTCCTTTCGGCGTCCTCTATTTTTCTTCCATTAGACGCTATCCTCCGTTGAATGTTTTCGCTACTATTTGCGCCGTCGGATATTTCCGGCTGTGCGTCGGTGTATATTTTTTCATAAAATCATATGTGGCTCGCATCATTTCGAATATACCTATACATACAGATATGGATACCAGGTGTCCCATTTTAATTTCCCCAGGCAAATATCTCCAAAAATACGTAAGACACATAAAAATATTTCATACAAAAAGTTGTAAGATACGAAGCAGAACAAATAATATAATGATAAAATCAATTTCTCTCTCGCCCCCAAAATCGATTTTTCAAAATCATATGAAGATTATTTTAATTTGTTAAAAATATGATTCCTCTAATTATTCTGCATATAAAAATATTAAGGTAAAGTTATCGAAAAATCAATACTTTACGAGATATTTAATATTTTATGTTGTCATATTTTGACATAAAAGACACGAAAAAAATGTTTCAGACAAAAGTAAGATATGAAGGGAAGTATGACATATCCCATAAATTATTGATTTCTTCATAATTGTACCTCAATACTTTTAAACACAGAATAATGAGATGAATTGATTGATATAGAGAAAACACAGTTGTTTTTTAAAAAGATATGCAATTTTTACATATTTTTTGCAATATATACATATACATACATATAATATAGATATATGTATAAAGAAAGAGAAAATAACGCTCTGAAAATATCATGTGTCATTAATATCAGGAACGAACGAACCTCCGGGGAATCGGAAGGCGAATTCATTTGAGGGCCCGTGGCAAAAGTTGCACGGCTCGATCGGATACGCGGCTGAAATTAGATTTGAAACTGTATTACTCGTCGATGGATGAATTCCGACGGTGAAGTTTCCATCTCTCAATAATAGCGCGGCGCGGCGTCTCCGCGAGTGAAAAATTCCGGAAAATCGCGTGACTCCTCCTGACAAGTAAAACCGACAAAGGGAGCAATTTGCGAAAGGTCACGCATAAATAACTCTTTTCAAAGCCACCGTCGGTCGTGGATAATTCCCAGAAAGGAAGAGAGGAAGGCGGTCCTGGGACGGGGAGAGAGAATTTATTCGAGACGGGGGGGGGAGGGGGGGATGAACGCGGAGGAAACGCTCAACGCGGCGTGGTCCATGTTTATTTGCAAACGAGAGTTTAAAATTGTGTTTCCCGTGGCGGAGTAAATGGCCGAGGTTAACGGCTACCCGAAATTTAATTCACGAGATCGCCGTATCGCCGAGCGGAAATACGCGTTCGATTTCGTATATCGTCGGCGCATTTGCATCGGCGTGTTGCGATAATTGAGCAGGGGCGCGCGGTGGCGGGGCACGCCGGGTCCAAATAAATTAGAGTGGCTTCCGCGCCGGTTCACTCCGTGCACCGGGCTATAACGCGGACCGCCATTAAAATAATGTGCCAATCAATCGGACCGCGTGCGATCCGATCGATTTGTCACGGTCGGCTTTCGGAAAATTCCCGTCCCGCTGCATCGTGTACGCCACCGATCTGCGCGCGGTCCTGCCTCCGCGCGTGACGCTAATATACGCGGCAAAACACGAAAATCGTTTTAGGAAACGTCATGGGATCATATTTGTCCCAGTATCGAAACACGAGCCGGATATATACTATATCTGCACAAATCTCATGTCTTCCTGAAATGGACATCGGAACTGCACGGAATTAAATTTAGCGCAAAGTGCACCTTAAAATTTCATTGAGACAAAACGATTTTGAAGCAGCAGTTATTTGAAGCCATTCAAATTGAATTTTATCATCAAAGATCGTGAGCGTTAATGATTGCCGCTTGTTAACGAGCGACAACTCTAAATTGATTTTTATTTTCAATGTTGTAATTTCGTTGAAATGTTTGAAGTATTGTATATTTCTGATTTTCCGATATTTTGAGGACGTTAAAAAAAAGTTAGGAAGTGATACTTCATGGTTTTTATGCCATTACTTAAACAAATTGAAACTTAACGATTGGACTTGATGTAAAATTATATCATACACCTAAAATTCATTAAAAGAATTCTCGATCTCGTAATTTTTTTTACGCGAGAACATATATAAGAATCTTCCTCTCATCCCGTACAACAGAGCTTCCCTTAAACTTATGTCTAAGATACATCCTGTATTTATCGCCGAACGGGATAGGAACGGTAATGCACACGGATAACAGGAAGCACAAGCTGCGGGCGATGGAAGCTACAATATTGGACGTTGCTTTTTAGCGCAAGCGGCCGCGTTTATAAATTCCCCCGGGGAGATCATATGATCGCAAGAATGGGAGGTGGCGCGAAAAGAAGGTGAATAATACTCGACGTGACACGCATAAGTGCTTTACACCAAGCGGGAGAAATAGAAAAACGGTTCTGTGCTGAAAAACAGCTGGTACAAGTACAAGTTTAAGTAATTGTACGTTCTGACATCAATAAAAAGCGAGTGAGTCCCGGTGTACATCGGAAAGTTCTCTTCGGATGTACATCAGCGATGTGGAAAGTTGCACTTTTGTGTCGATACCCGATAAAAACCCGCCGACCGAAAAATTCGGAGTGAAACAAATCAATTTTGAAGCAACGGTGCGCAGCTCTGCGTTATCCTGCGCGAAACGCAGGAACGAGAAACGCAAAGAAACGAAACAAGGAAAAATCGAAATCAAATTTGAATAAGGGTTTATTCCCTCTCGTTCGTACGGGCGAGTTCGCGATGTGAAAAAAGAATTCGATTTCTTAAACGCGGCGTTAGTGTATTTTGTAAGAAGAATAGAAGAAGGGAAGAAACAAATAGTTGTACGAAAAACTTTCGCGTAGTCTTATAGTCTTGAGAACTCGAATGTCAAATCGTGTTGAAATAGTGTAAAAGAAGAATGGGAAAGTAAGGAGTTTTTTTTTAGAAATTTATTTTTTCACAAACTATTTACGGAATGTGTAATCAAACTCTTTCTTATTTAAAAGTATATTTTTTTATATAAAAGTATATTTCTAGTTACAGTAATTTCTACTTCTCTTATCTGTTTCAATTTGTTGTAAACATCACGATGGCAACAGATGTTTTACAAACATTACGTAACTTTTTACTTTTAAATTAAAAAAAGTTTGATTGCATCGTAAATCTCTAAAAGTTTCTAAAAGGATATCTAAGAAAAATCTTTGTTTTCGATTTGTTTACTTACATACATGTATTGCCATAATTCTACACTGATTTCTAATTTATTTTTAATTCTTTTAAAAGTCATTCTAACAATAAGTAGCACAAAAGCTAAATTGTCTTTGCGACACAGAACATGCTCTTTTACGGTTTTAGATACAGAATATGTTTGACTTGATCGCATTTTTTTTCCTTGAGTCAACGCAAAGTGGAATTCGAGTGCCAACAAACGACCAATTCAATCTGCGATTGCCAATTTTTGGAATTCCTTCCAGCGGATACGAGATTTCATCCAAGGAATCTAGCTTAATATTTGTGTCCGCGACCTTGTAATTTTGCGCGCCAAAAGTAGTGAGTCTTTCTTGAGATCGGATCGATATAATCGTCGACGAGCGAGCGAGAAAGAGTGTATTGCGAAGGCGCGACCTAGGAAAACGCGAGCCCGTGTGATTTATACAGGGTGGGAGGGGCACCGCTTTCGTTTTAGTACCGTAAACGTGATATGTAGACTCTTTGTTCTTAACGCGAACAAAAATACAGCGAGTACATCTGTATCCCCTTCTGTCTGCTCTGCGCCACGGAGAGTAGAATCAGTCCGTTCCCGCCCTCTCTGAAATTCTTTGGTAAATAAATGCGCGCCTATCCAGAAAGTCAGCCATAAATTTCAGTCAACCCGTAAATTTCAGCTAGCTGAATTTAATTAACACTTTCTAATTTCAACATATTCCCAACGATTTGCCGGAGATAAAGTGGATTTTGAAAATAATGCTGATGTCTGCTGATGACAGCGCGGGGGATACATACGAACGTGTGTAAAAAAAATTTTAAAGAGCTGTATACTTATACTACGAGAGGGCTCTATTTCACAAATCTGTAAAGAGTTAAGAGTGACAAACAAACCACCAAGCTATAAAGTACGAACTCATGTTTCTTCTGAAATAGCGCGTTTGCGGTAATCCATTTTTATGGGATTCCACGGCGAAGAAAATACCTTCGCATTGCCTGGTTGAAAATTGCAATCTTGCACATAAATCACGGCTTACGTTACAAATATGTCTATTATATGATATCTGCCATTTTACGGAAAGTAAAATTGTGTCTTGCATCAATTGTATTCGGAAGTACCAATCAACATTAGTTATTAACTTATCATTTCTGGTGATTTAATTCATACGTTCAATTTACAAAACATAAATATATGCCAAACGAATTTTAAATAACATCTAATTACTCATTAAATAATCATAGATAAATACATACCACCACGTTTATACGTATAATTGTGCAAATATTGTAATGTGATTCTATATATATATATGTGTGTAAATATTTTAATTTTCATTTTTAACAGAACAAACTCATAAATTTATAATTAATTTTTGCTTTTTAAATTCAAGATTCTCTCTTGCAAAAGTAGCGCTATATTGAAAAGCGTTAAAACATCGTTACGATGCGACATTTAATCCGGCTCAATTAATATTTAAAGAGATAAAATTTATTTACTTCCCTAGCGTATAAATTTTACATTAACATTTTAACATTAATAAAAGTTCATTTATATGACTAAATATTAAATGTTAAATTAATTAGTGGTATATAGTACAGATAAAAATTAAGAACGATATCATGCTTCAGAAAATATGATAATCACCCACAGAGTGACAGGGAGGTTAACAAAATGAAGTAATTGTCATTTTAATGAGTAAGCAAAATGAAATGAATTAAATATTGTGTACTGTCATTCAATCAGCTGAATTACTGTTAACTGTTTTTATAATTGTTATAATAACATTTATTTTTACAAGTTCATAAATATATATATTCTTTTTACATTATGCATAATAAAAATAACGTGTTTCTGCAGGTCCACTGTATTATATGACACGCTGTACGCTATTATGTATACACAAGGAAATATATAGTGTGGCAAATGGGGAAACATTTCTATCCGAGAGCTCGGTTACGATGTAGGTAAGGACACCGTGTAATATTTTCCCCGTCGTTTGCCGCGGAAATGCAGCGTAAGAATGCAAATACGACTCACCTTGCCGCGTTTCGTGTACTTGAGATACTGGTAGTGATGATTATCGTAATTGAAGTCGCGGGGCGTGAGGGTGATGTCGTGGTTACGGCCCATCTTGCCCATGAGCATCTTCTTCCTCTGCATCTGCGTCTTCTTCGAGTACGTTCGCAGATCGGCAACTGCAAAATTCACCTCTGATTAATGTACTCTTCTCGCGGCGCACGCTGATTGCAAGTCGTGGACGAAATTACATTTCGTCCCGGTGGCGCGACGCGTCGAAAATACTTGGTTCGTTAACCCGAATCAACTCGAGCGTGACTGCCGACAAATTGCACGTCAGAAATCGAAAGGCCGACTGCGCTTTTTAACGGCAGGGCACTTTCCGCCCATCCACGACGGCGCGGGAGTGATTTTTCCGCGCGGAAGTACCCGCCGGGTTTGTCGTCGAATGCGCGGATCTCGCACGAACGAGAACGCGAGAGAAGGAGAGAGAGAGAGAGAGAGAGAGAGAGAGAGAGAGAGAGAGAGAGAGAGAGAGAGAGAGAGAGAGAGACGCCGACTTCCAAGTGGAGAACGTCAATAATTTTTCCGTCGGAAAAACAGGAAAATTTTTATGGCCCGAGTGTTTAAGGTAGGATCTGATTTAAAAAGCGCGGGACGAAGCGGCAAAAAATAGAAAGATACGGCTGGAATTAACGGCAGAAGAAGATATACATGTCACGTGCAAAAAATGTCATTTGTCCCGAAGCACTGTCGCTGCATCCCGGCGCTTTCACACTTTCAACAACGCTCAAGTGCCGTTTTCATTTCAAGTCCTTGTTTATTTCTTGTCTCCGCGGGACATCAGACTGATCAGACTACTTGTCAAAATTGTGCACATCATATTCACCGGGATATTTAATTCAACCGAGAACCTCGCGATTGATCCGTGCATATATAAACATTTTATCTCGCGCAACGGCACGTCATTTTTCATCAAGCTTACACTGGATCTCCAATGGATCATTCGACCGCGAACACGATAGTCCTAACGGCACCGCACCTGATAATCGATATTCCGCACGTACGTTGCAAACCGCTCGATCGTAAACGCGATAACATTTTATTGCTTCATATTAATGTTTAAAACATGAAAACAGCACGTGCGTGACGTTACGGAATGGCTGATAAAAATGCAGCCGCCTTTGAAATCAATTCGTGTATTTTTGCGAATCAATCGGCACTCATTAACCGTGGCCAAACAAGCCATTCGAAATTAGCACGCGCACTCGATTGCGGATTGAGCGATCGTTATGATTTTTCCGGCGCGAGCGCGAGCGCGACCGCCGCATCGATACAACTTCATAAAATTCAATTACCACTCATATACCGACGAGCTAGTAAATTTAGATGATTGGAGCTCGTTGATATTCATTAATATCAACGAGCATTGAGTAAAATTTATTCCAAATCTTATTTTGTTTTCCTCTTCGCCATATATTAGCCTCGCAGGTCAGAGATTACTGATCTTCGTACCTTTAAATCTTCCACGCGAAACAAATTTTTTACGAAATACCCCATTGCAATTTATATCACGTTAAAACATATTTAATATTTTTTCAAGACATTTAATTCGAATATCTTAAATAAAGACAGATCTCTTTTTCTTTCACTTGCAATATTCGTTTTTAATATTCAATTGTAAATGTTTTAATAACGTCTTCGTGTTTTGTGACATTTAATTTATGAGACAGCTGCATGTGAATTGCCTCTACACGTGTCACCTACACCTCTACACGAATGCACACTCCTTAAATGCAGCTACTTTTAAAACTTTACGCCACATTTGCCAGGTCTTATTTTATGAATATTACAGAACTCCTCGCTTGTATTTTTGATGAAGAAAGTCACTACTAAAATTTCTGAAAATATACACGTACGTTTCCGTTATTGATATCCCTGTCTTTTCTATATTTAAGATATGATGCAGATACTCTTTTATATATACAGTAGCGAGCAAAAAATGCGCGATTTAAATTTTTTATTATACTTCATTTTGTAAAGATATTGATATCGTTTTTAAATATGTTATTCAAAAACATACAACCTATTTACACATACTAAGAATATTTTATTGTGAAAAACACAAAATAAAAGAAATTATATATAAAAACTCTCCAAAAATCATATATTTTATTAATTTTCTTCTTATTTACGTCTATACAGAGTCTAAACTTAAATCAATAACAAAAGTAATTCTAAAAAAATATTAATATTTAAATCGGGCCATCGCGAGCTTTGATTACAGCACTTCATCTATTCTGCCATATTAATAACCATTTTATCCTTATCAGAGTGAAAAATAAACAACTTTGAAAATATCACTGGATATGTCCAGCTTTATATCATGAAAATTGCTTTAAAATATTTCCAATATAATATTATAACGTATCATAAAAATATATTATACCATCGAACAGTAAGATACAATAATTATATGGACAAAATAAAGTCGCGCATTTTCTTTACTCGCTATTACTGTTATAATTTAAGAACAAATGACGAATCGGCGAATTGCAAATTCAATCGAACCTGATCTTGCTTGTACCCCCCCAATTCGACGACGATTCGCTCAACGTTTGCCGAGGTACAGCGCGTTGTATGCCCAACAGCGGCACTATTGTTCTAACCGCCAATTATGAATATTCATGGAAGGTCCACGTGTCGTCGAGGCGCAGAGCGCGATGCAAACGCGACCCAACACCATTGTGAAACTTACAATACATACGTATAACCCAACATGAATATGCTTACAAATTGATCATGCGCGTTAAATCTAGCAGGCTCGCTTTTTACAAATCATCATCGACATGCTGTCACTTCTATTGATTTAGTCAAATTCTCCGTAATAAAATTATCACAGCAATAAAATTTTTGTACGCTCTCGCAGTTTCCAAAGCTTATCTGATTGTTTTATTTTCATGCCATTAAATATTAATTCTCTTTTCGATAGAATAACACAAAACTGTTTATTATTCTATTTCAGATGTAATTAATTGCAAAATACTAATCAAATTCCTTAAGGGGTAACACCACTGTAACGGCCCAAAAAATTGCACTTTTTCGACATTTTTTTTTTAATGGAAGGAAATGAAATAAAGTATTAATACTCCGTGAAGTTAATAAGCATATATTGAAGTACT